>NC_134488.1:14921451-15008951 GCF_040206685.1 Ascaphus truei
TTTTTTCTACATGAAAGAAAGCTTTTAAAACAACATAATTTCTTACCTTGTATGTATATATCTCTCTAGACATATATACATACATACAGTTGCAAGAAATGATATACCACAAAAACAAAAATACACATGTTAAAAAAGCTTTTAAAAAAATTAACAAGTTAAATAAAATACATTTCTTTAGTTCACTTACCATTACTTGGCCCCACTGACTCCCGTTGCGCACCTTACTCACGAACCAATCCACCAGGCACAGGAACCCATAAAATAATAAACCATACAAAAAAATAAACATTAAACTAAAAATCCAAATCAATCCACGGGTCTTCTAATTGTAATCCATCTTCATCTTCATCTGTATTCTTCTTTCTTCTATCTTCTGCATTACAATTCATGAATTTCTCGGCTTCAAAGACAACAGCTCGCAAACGCCCCCATGCGTTTTTACACGGCATTGCAGTATTGCAGCCAGCGGGAATAAAATGCTTAAATCACAGCTGCGAAAATAACACAATACACCCCGGGAGAAAACGACACAAAACCGCACATCACCGGGATAATCTGAAATTCACGGAGCTAGCCGAGTTAGAATAAAGTTGGTCACCACTGTATACTCATCAAACAATACCTGTAACAGTTTATGCCCGTGTTCATCCTAATATCACAAATAGGGAGTTGCATGTTGTTTATTTCTAACAATAATACCGCCATGAATTATTGAAAAGGAACAAACATCTGATTAATTCTCAGTTCTTTATACTGTATATAGTTTAGCAGTACAAATGAAAATATTGTTTTTATCCGTAAAGTTAGAAAAATATACTACAGCATGTTATCAAAACTAGATACGATGGTACACTTTTATGTTCCTCACTTTTGTAAGATGACTTTACATATGATTTTTGAAATATTAATCATCTGAGATAAAGATCTCATTAGTTTCATGCATACACAACCCTAAAAATTAAATAACATTTAGACATGCACAACATTTAGACATGCACAACATTGTCCCCACTTGCACACATGATACTCATTTTAGGACATGTTTTTATCAAAGGTGTTTGAACTTAAAATACCATAGCCAGATGTTCTTGTACACACAGCAGAGCTTGTACATGGAAGATATGGACAGCCAAACTATCCTATGATGATAAGAATTTAACACATGTAATTGTAAGAAACTCGAAGGACTGTATATATTCATATTAACAGATACATTGTTGGTTACCTGAGAAATAGGTGGGCGAACACATTAAGACATGTCTCCACCCCACTGTCTGTCTGCTCATTATCCCCTGCAGCATGGAAAGGAGGCTCCTCCTCAGACCCTCCCAAATGTTGCCTTGAAGATTGTGATGTAGTGCAATATTGTGCAGAATGCAGAAATAAATCTCTATGTCAGACACCTTTTCAGGCTTGTACTGTAGGGCACCGCCTGATCTATCCAGACATCTGAAACAACTTTTCAACAGTCCAAATGTCCACTTTATAACCGACCTAGTGGTTATGAGTGCTGCGTTATATCTCTCCTCTTCAGGGGGTTGAGGGTTAGCCAGTAGGGTTAAGAACCACGGACTGATCCCATATCCTGAATGACCTATAATACAGTGTAAAAAAATATTTGTATACATTGTAAAATGTAGTAATGTACACACATATTTTGTTATTTGAAACAAATATGACAGAGATTTAAAACAAATTATATATCTAACATGTGAGGTGTTTATCCATATATGAGATGCTCATCAAACATTCAGATATCTGTATTTGAAACATTAGGGCATAATTGTATTATATTAAATGACACATCCATAGTATTGTCAATCATAACTGGCATGAAAGCCCTCTCCCGCCTTAAACCTTTCTCACTGACTGCCCCACACCTCTGGAATGCCCTTCCCCTCAATACCCAACTAGCACCCTCTATGTCCACCTTTAAGACCCATCTTTAGACACCTTTGCTTAAAGAAGCATATGAGTAGCACCGTAGATATTACTAGACACATGAAACATAAAGCTTGTCCCCTGCAGAAGCACTTACAAAATGCCCTCCTACTGTCTCTGTACGTTTCTCCTACATACCAATTGATTGTAAGCTCCTCGGATCAGCAACTACTCTTCCTAAATGTTACATTTTTGTCTGAAGCACTTATTCCCATGACCTGTTATTTATATTATTTGTTATGTATATGATTACCACGTGTATTACTACTGTGAAGCACATTAATGGCGCTATATAAATAAAGACATACAATACAATACAATACAATGATTGGATGTTAGTTATGTTGTATGTAAATATGGGTAATCATATGTTAAACATAACAGCTACATTGTACTGTATGTAAAATGTGTTGTGTTGTGTCTGTGTTTATGTGATACAATCAATACACATGGACATTTGTCTTAGCAGTAATCTATTAAACATTATACCAATTAACTTCAATTATTTAGAAATATATATGTGAGTATATTAAACACTATATATGTCATAATAATACAATTTTACGATAAAAAAAATACACATAATTTATTTTTTTAAATTACCACTTAAATGTAATATATGTACTCACTCACCAGCCAACCATGCCCAAAATTACCTGTTTCAAATGCATGGAAGACTGATGAGTTTCTCAGGATAGTGGAATCTTGGCTGGAACCTGAGAATCTGGATATCACATGAAGAATCATCATATTGGCATTGCATAGCACCTGCACATTGATGGAGTGAAAGTGTTTGCGGTTCCGGTAAGCATGCTCATTCAGAGTAGGCGGGATCAAGGCAACATGGGTGCAATCTAATGCACTCATCACACATGGTAGCCCGGCTATGGTATAAAAGCCATTTCTCAGTACCAGTCACTCTGTCTGCTATCTAGGAAAATGATTAGAATGCGTAGCGCATCTAGTCATTATGCACAGTGCACATAGAAACTGGCTAAAGGCCCGTGAGAATGCCGACTGTGAGACCCCGCCTACTATGCCCACAGTTGTCTGAAAAGACGCAGAAGCCAGAAAATGCAATGGGAACAACATTTTAAAAAACCCAGGGACTGCACGACATTTGGCTGTTACGAAATCTAAATCTTCTCTTAACTCTTCATGAAGAGCTAAGATTGCTGCTGAACTCAAGCGATATCTGCTAACAATCTCATCCTCAGTAAGCCCCTCCAAAAGTGTGCGCTCACGATATAAACATGGACGGCGCACCACCTCTCTCCTTTACTGTATCTTCTCTCCTCTCCCTAACACTCTCCCTGTCACTCTCACTCTTCCTATCCTCTCACTCTCCCTCTACTCTCCCTCTCCTCTCTCCTCTGTCTCTCATCCAAATCCAGTCTTCTCCTTCTCATCATAATATATCTCATCTCCATCTCTACCTCAAAGTAAGTGTTCAATTTGCTTTATAATGCCAATAATTGTCACGTACGCAACAATCAGCAATCAGAGCTGCATTTTGCGATTAAGGATAATTGGTACTAAATTATTGAAGCGTGTTGACGTGTAAAGCTGCATTTAAAACGAAATTTTTTAAAAGAAACAACATTTGATTTTTAAATTCAATATGTGCATCAATACAATTTGACAATGCAAAGTAAATAAGCTCACAATCGATCAGTTCTCCTGTAATCGATCGCTTGATCAGGGTTATTGCATTAAATTATTGCAGAGCATGTGGGCAATGTAGTTCCTAAAATATGATTGACTGAGCAGTTATTAGATACAATTGGTGCACTGCTAGAGAGGGCGGGGCTGAAGAGCTAGAGCCTATCATAAGGCGAAGGGGGCTGTAACTTTGTAAATACTTCCTACATTAGAAACATTCAAAATGTATTAATTTTTTTTTAAATGCTACAAGTATTTTCGCTAACTACAGAACTGACATTTAAAAAAAAAAAACATGTAGTACATGGATTCAACTTCTTCTTTACATTCACACACAACGAAAAAAATAAATATTAATTTTGTCAAACAAAAAAAAGTACATTTGAACAAATCTCGAATTAAAAAAAAAATACCTATTCACCATAGTACTAAAAACATTGCAATTTATTCCACAATCTAACATGTATTGAATATGTTACACATGTTGCTTAAATGTTTACATGTATGTAAACTGTGACAACATATGTCAACACTGTCACACGCATTAACATTATATGTTAACGGTGCTGGTCAAAGTGACTTGTTGAAAAATTTAAATGTATTCTATATCATTACATATGTGCAACAATACTATATGCACACTGACAATTGATTATAAACATTGCAGATCTACAGATTCGCATGTACTCGTTCTATTGTTCGGGTTAATAAAATATTTAACTGCAAAGCATTGTGGGGGCATTTAGTCCATATAGATAATACCGGGCAGTTACTAGATACAATTGTTAGCCTCTTAGAGAGAGACCAGGGATGGAAAGGACAAACCAATCAGAAGAGGAAGGGGATGTAGCTTTGATAATGCTGTATACATTCTAAACATTGTCAAATTACATTAAAAATGTATGGCATGCTTATTTTTGTGAGAACAAACACTTTTGTCATTGCAGAAAATGAATGTATTTTTCTTTACAAACATGATTGATATTATGTGAACTGTACCTTTTAGATGTTATGATAGGACTATCCCGTGAGCCCGCTGCAATGAAACATTCATGTAGCACGTAAATAATCATAACATCAACAAGTCATATCTTAACACATAAATAATGTACACAATGACACTATAAGGTGAATAAGGTAAACGCTTAGATTGAATAAAAATAGTTTTTTAAAGACAACGGAATCAGAAATACAAAGTAATAAGTCTATAGACTCCATGCTTAAAACATATGTCTACAAAAATGCCTTTTTTTCTGTGCCGTCTCGCTGCTCATCAGCAGCTTCTCACCCCCTTACTGCCAACTTTTTGTGGCGCGACGATTTTGAGAGGAAATCTCCATTCTAGAGCAGAGATCAGCCTCGACAAGCTGATCAGGCCTACTAGAATTGAGCGAGTTAAAAGCTGGTGCACGTTTGGATTTTTTTTCGGTAAAACAAAGCGACGATTTTTGCTCTTATCGCCAGTGTTGCAGGGTACATGCAACCACACGTGGGTTTCTTGGAAATGCTTATTTATTGAGCCTTAAAAATATTGCATACAAAAATAAAACAGCTTCTTTTCAGCATAGAGAACAAACAGAAAATAAGTCCTGAGCGGGGCTTTGCCCTTTCCCAACAGGGGCTTTTCAAAGTCCAGGGTAACAGTTTAAGCAAAACAGAACATCAAAACAGCATAGTGAAGACAGACATTAGCAGTAGTTCTCACTCAGCACGTCGGTATCTCACTGGTTCAGACAGGCTGCATGTGTGTGCAGCCTGGGGTTTTTACAGCTCCATGATGAGGCAGCTGGGACCAGATTAATTGACAAGACCTTCCCAGCTGAAAGTTAACCCGGTCACTGCTGCACTGCAGGCCTAAATATAGGTCTGCGAGGCATAGGGCTGGTGACGTTTATTCACCCTATCACAGCCAGCTTATCAGGCCTTACTGAATTGCTGTAGGCTTTTTTGGCGATAAGCTGGCGATAAGGGGCTTATCGCTGCTTATAGCATGAGGCCCTAAATCTACTTAGGACATTTACCAGCGAGAGGTAGACAAAATTAAAGCACAAACCAGACTTCTACACCAATTTATTGCGATGGTCACCGGGGTAGGGGGGATGCCCCTCAAGCATCTTCGAAACTCGGGGAGTAGCTCTAGCTGCGTCTGCCATTTTCTTGCTTTGTTTTCATTTTCTGTGTAGATAATACTGGTTAGTGGGGAGGTTCACAGAATTATTATTTTTTATTACTTAAACAAAATATATTTAAACAAAAATTAACTTACAATTACCCTTAGCTCCCTCACACCTTAAACTCCGTCCCTCTAAACTACAGGGCCCTCTTCTTGGCTGGCCGACTTGCTGTACTGGGTTGGGACCACTTTGTGGGTTTTTTTTGTATGGGTGGGTGGGGACCTCTTCCTAATGTTGAAGCTAGAGCATGAGTCAAGGTCAGGCATCACTTATGAGGTGGATGGAGCCTCCTCCTCCTGCTCCTCCTCATGCTGGACGGGTAAGATACGGAATTCTGGCTGCAGTTTTAAAAGAAAACAAAAGTAATTCAATACACACTTCATCTTTTTGTACATACTGTACTATTGTGTGAAGCAGTAATAAAGTCAACTCTCTCCACTTGATACACTGACAGCATTGCATACAACACTTTGTACAACACACACAACAATACTCATGGGATCATTGTAGAGTATCCTCCAGTTTCCATCTGGCCCCACTTAGTTGTCTTCCCCCTCCTCCAGACACCATGGGTGATCATTGTCCTCACCCAAATGGTGCCATAAAGGCTGTCTATGTTCTTCCTGCTCATCGCTCAGTTGCAGCAGGAGGAGCACGTTACTTTGGCCAGTATCCCTGTACAAAACATAAAGTAATAGAACGTTTAAACACTACAGTATATTTTATATATTATGTTTTAATAAACAGAAAATGCAATTATTAGAGAATGTACAATATTCACACTTACTCTGGTAGGGAAAACTACCATCTGTACACAGTCCATCATGTCGCAGTAATCAAGTGGGAGCGACACAGGTTTGTGGGGATGCTTTGTGTGGTCCTTGAAGGCTCTGTGAGGCTTCCAGTGCCTGCCATCTAAGAAGGAATGATACATTCTAGCAGGGGGGCATTACATTGTAGTGATCCAAGTACAGTCTAAACAACGGGTGAGTGGTGTTGAATAACCGTAAAAGAAATAGTGTTTTGTACAAAGCTGTCTCAATCTTATAATAATTTATTTTACACCTGAACAATTGCTCACCCATGAAATCAGTTAAAGTAGTGTACTGTATAAAAATGCTTATTCATTTCTTGTGCTGTTCAATAGGCTCACTACGGCCATGCACAAAGATATTCACTGTGCCATCTGCCGGACACATATTGAATTGTGATTAAATAAATAAATCCCAAAGAACCGCAAGAAGTTATTCCGTTGTCTACCCACGACCGGACCGCTGTAGACAAAGTCTTTCCGTGAGTGGAATCTTGTGTCTTGTCATGATACGCAAGACAGTACGTCTTGCTACATCTATATGTAACGCTTGTGCATAAAGCATTAAATGGCTTAACAAATACCCTGAAATATACAATGCATACTAATAGAGGATATAAAATGTGGTTTGTTAATGGAAAACACATACTGTAGGTATACTAAGGCAGGACGGGCTCTTTAAGCTTTCTGACACTGGTTGATATAGTATATGTGGCATCTTAAGTTTTATCCAGTTATATTTGTTTGCCACAATTATTCTGTTCTCTGAGACCGATCTATTCCCATCCTCAGTGTAGACATTCTCAGCTGTAGAGTAAGAATGATTAGTCCTTTTAATTAAGTTGTTGCAGAAAAAATGGACCCTAATGCTAACTGCACCAGCCTTGTACTTTTTTCTCCTTTGGTTTCCATGGAAATATTTTTCCTTTAACTTCGCACTGCTCCAGATCTCTTCAAGATGTAATGGAATCTTTGTAAAGCAGTATTGCTGACTGGAGGAAGAGAGAGATTCTCGAAAGCCTGTCTTATAATATCAATTGTTAGTCCAAATGTATCACCTACAGTAATATTGAAGTACTCATTTACAGTGCACTATCGCAACTGGACTAGCATGGCTATTTCTACTAATTCAAGATGTCACAAATATACATACTATATACATGCATAGTGTTTGAAAAAAGAACTCTTTACTTACTGTTTTAAAAATCTTTAAACACATCTTATCGGAGCGTAATGAATCTACCCTCAGTCACATAGGTGATTGAATTTCAGGTTTCTATACAGTATGTGGACTTTTCTGGGGATGCAGAATATTTGCCTGTTTTCCATTTACTGGGCTATCTAATAAAAGAGCTTTATCTAAAACATAGCAGCATCCTCTTGCATTAGTGCATACATGCTAGAGTGTATTCACCAGAACCAGGGATAATGAGTGAGCTTTGTGCCATCAGTACATTTTGATGTATAAGACATTACCTTTGAGGTGACAGCCAATCAGCTGCAGTAATTCATCAACTGCACTGAAGCATACAAATAATGTAGATATGCCGTTGTGGAGAGATCTGGCACAGTTACAACAATTAAGATTGAATACGGCACAATAGTCTTTTTTAAAGGGACTTTTACAGCACGTGAAAGTGTAAAATGATCATGCCTGTAAATTTCAGTTTCTTTTTGTACCAAATTCTGTGTACACATGCTGTACTTACTTAATACTATTAACACATTTTAAGATTATACATACCTACTAGGATATCACAAGGGAAAAATAAGGCTATGAAGGCTTTAAATCATAACTCATTGAATATGTATTTTGCAGCAGAGAACTGAAGAGCCTCCAAACCCTACACAACTATATATATACACATTATTTAAGTCATGGTGGGTGAAAAAGTGGCCAAAAAAACTCCACTGTTAGCATATAACCAATCAAGAATATCACTTGTGAGCACATTCACATGTCTAAGACTTGTCTGCAGCCCTGCCTTTCACAATTATCACCTAGCTTCCTTTACTTCCACTGCAGCAAGGGATTCTGGGAAATGAAATGCAAATGGACACACAATGTGTCACCTTTTGCCTGATATCCATTTTTACATGGAAGCCTGTCACGGGAGACCAGGACTTTTTTCACTAGGCAAAACAAAGTAGTAAGAACAAAATGCAGTTTATTTGGTTAAACCCATTTATAGCACAATGGATACACAAAATACAGATAAAAGCAAACTTACTAGGGGTCTGGGGATGAAATCTAGGCTCTACTTGGTGCAGGGCGCCTGCTTCGGTAGGCTAACCCTGACCGGGATATAGACCCGGGCTTCCAGGTCCTCTTTTTGTCTTCAGTTCCAAGCCGCGACCGCTATGTTCTAAAATGAGAACTTGGACCTCGCGTCTGACTTAGTCTCTGCAGGGCAGACTTTCCTAGCTTCAAAGCAAAGCTGATTGCTCTACTATTCATGACAGAGAAACTTTGAAAAGCCCGCCCTACCTTCAGCAACACAAGCCACTAGATCCTCTGGTTCTCTGACTCGACTTCCTCCATAAATACACTCCACTATGCTATCCTTTGCATGGAGGTAGGAGTAATGACCAATCAGAGAGTGGGAACCCTATCCAACTAGCCGATAGAAACAGGGGTTTGTCTCTTGGCTTATGTCAGAGGAGGGGCGTGCCAAGCTGGCCCATGGGCAGGACATATGAATTGACCAATGGGAAACACGCCGACATTCTGCCGCTTCCCCCAGTCAACCCATTACCACCTACTGGGCAGGCTCCACTGATTCTGGCAGACCAGAGTGTCCACCTCGCAAGGAGTCTCTGTTCTCTGGACCCAGTACTCTGCCCTGTCCCGGACACTTAGCACCCTGATACCACTCAACATCCCATCTCCTCTTTGGACTTCGATGTCTATCCAGTCTTCCCGGCACCTATATGGATGCCCGGGCAACTGAATAGACATTTATATTAAAAGCACAAATGAAATAAAACATACTTTAATACATAGTGTCACTTTAGGAAACTCATTTTTGTAAGGAAAATAGGAAAACCAGGAGTCTGGGGAACACTGGGCAGCCCCGATGTAATTCAACCTGCGTACCGGCAAATCATGCCTGCATGCCGGGGAGAATTAGGGGACTACCGGTATCTTTGGCCCCCAAACTCCTGCAAACAAAACAATTGTATTTCTACTCAAATATCCCACCTAAAACTTACCGTCACAAACCCTTTGAAAGCAAGGTTCTGCTGTTTGCACAGCTTTTAAGCACTGCATGGGATTAGAGGCAAAGCTAGTCAAACCACTCTCAGACATTTGTTTCAACCTTTTGGGTCTCATCAGTGTGAGGCTGGTGGTACTGGCTTTGCAATTTTCAAGGTGGGTAGGTTTACCATACCCATAATTTAAGTTATGGTGGTTGAAAAAAGCGACACAACCCTTCCACCATTAGCATATAGCCAATAAAGAATATCACTTGTGAGCACATTCACATGTCTTAGACAGGCCTGCCACCCCGCCTTTTGCCATTATCACATAGCATACAGTGCTTCCACTGCAGCAAGGGATCCTGGGAAGTGACCTGCAAATAGACACACAATGTGTCACCTTTTGCCTGAAATCCATTTTATATGGAACCTTTATAAGCAAATTCTCTTCTTTTCAAACAGCTTTTAAGCACAGCATGGGATTAGATGCAAAGCTAGTCCAACCACTCACACACAGTTGTTTCAACCTTTTGGGTCTCAGGGTGAGGTTGGATATATATATATATATACACATAGTATGTAGCCAGGTTCCCCAGGTTTGCCCTCACCTCCACTGTGGGGAGAGAGGGAGAGAGGGAGAGAGGGAGAGAGGGAGAGAGGGAGAGAGGGAGAGAGGGAGAGAGGGAGAGAGGGAGAGAGAGAGAGAGAGAGAGAGAGAGAGAAACAATTAGTAGCGCTAGTGAGTGAATGGTAGTGTTAAAATGTGCAAATTAATTCTATATATGTGTAAAAATATGTGAAAAAAGGATTAAATAAGTGTAGCAAGTGAATAATGTGAGCATCAATTGATTATAGCATAGGGTCAGTCTGTACGGAATAGGCAAAGCTTCTGTGTGGTCAAGCCTGACCAAATTATAAACAGAAAAACAGAGAAAAGAAGCGCCAGTTCCGTATAGGTTGAATAATAAATATGTGTAAATTTTATTAAATGACCAGAGTAGTCAAAAGGACTAGTAGTAAACTGGTCTGATTAAAAAGCAATAATATGTCTGGTACAAGCAGATGTAAAGAGGGTTAAGGCTGCACTCCACAATTAAGATAAAGATAAAACATACAGTTTACCGGTGCTGCTGGTTCAAGGAAGTACCTGCCAGGCAAAATCCAAAGTACACTCAGGAAAAAAGGATCCAGCGATCCACGGATTTCTAAATAAGTAAATTTATTGTGCCACAATAAATTTACTTATTTAGAAATCCTTGGAGCGCTGGATACTTTTTTCCTGGTACAAAAGATAGCAGCAATTAGCAAGTGACATATGGAAGGGGATGTGGAGCAAGGAAGCAAGATATCATGGGGGGAAAAGACCAACAGTGGTGAATGTCAATGACAGTCCATATGGCTGATGATAGCCCAGTAAGGAATAGTAAACACCCACTAGAGAATGCCCCTTCTCAATGGTGATGTGGGTGTGCTGGTGACAGACCTGTTACATCAGTTGAAACACGGAATATACCTCCTCAGCGTGCGATCCGGTTAAACTGGTGTTGTTCTGATGCTGAAAAATCAATTCCCTCCTGTGGCACAAAATCACTTCCCACGTGTCAGACCTCAGTTTGAGATGAGGCTTCCTGCATCTGAGTCCTTGCAGCGGCACCGGATGTATATACAGTATGAAGACGGTGCCTCTATCCCCAGATATAAAGGAACAAGTGATCCTGGTTGCTTCGCACAAAACGCGCCCGCGTCACTGCGTCGCTACGCTGCTACGTGATGACGTCCAACGCGTTTCGGCACTCTTGGTGACTTTCTCAAGGATGAGATTGTGGTAGCTGAACTGGGTTAATATAGCCACCGTAATTGCCACTAATAGCAAGAACAGCTGTAAACAATCTACACTGGCGACACACTTTATTCGAGCTCGGCTAGTTCCACGAATTCGGGTATACCCGGGTGTATTGAGGTTTGTGACTGTTTTCTGCCCGAGTGCATTGAGGTATTTTCCAGGCAGGGATTGAAGCATTTTATTCCCGCTGGCTGCAATACTGCACAGTATATATATATATACTGTATTACAATTCATGAATTTAAGCCATCTGGTAGACACGCGAAGCATTGCAGCCTATTAAATCCTAATCATTATCATTTAACAGATCAGCCGCCCGTCAGCCAGGCATGAACCCAGGCTGGGAAGGCAAACGCAACGGGGCTTGTCAGAGGTGAGGAGCGGCGCATTCCAGGTATCTGCCAGGTACATACTGGGTATTTGCTCGAATAAAGTGTGTCGGTGCAGTAAGTCGTGACATTTAAATGAATAAAGACATGGAGTGAAACTTGAAACTTGGATGAATATGATAAATAAAAATATATAAAAATAACAACGTAAAAACACATCAATACCCTGCACTATGCTGACAAATCATATAAATAAAATCCTAATTAAAAAGGGTCCTTTTCAGTGAAAATTAAAAAGGACTGAATAAAAAAGACAGGTTTGGAGGAAGTAGGACAGGGAAGGAGTGAGCATAAAAATTACTCACTCTAATATAGAAGACAAGGGATATGATGAGGGCAGACTGGAATCAAATAGTTAATACTAAAAGTGTTAGAAAATGACAGCTATTATATATACTATATAGTGATAAGTGTGTGTCACAAACACTCTGCTACAGTGTAAGTGATACACTAATGCAGGTGAGTGCACATACTATACTATAGGGGAACGAATATATAGACACACGTGCAGATATCTTACAAATAAACATTCTAAACAAAAAGAGCGAATTGAGAATCAGATTTTAAATTTAAAATATAAAAAGAGGGGATAAAAAGAGGTGCTGTGGAGAAAAAAGAAAGCACAGTGTCATTTAAACTAGAATACTAGTATGTATGCATTCGTTGAGACTTTAGGTACTAAAGTTCCCAAAGAATAGATCCAAAAAGACTCACGAATGAAGAGTGTCTTAAACCTGTCACCACCCAGTTTTGAGTCAGAAATTTGTTCTGTCATCCTCTTCTCCTTTTTTAGAGCAGAGCCGTTTATATCAAGCACAAAGAGCGGAGAAAATTTATCCACTTTGGGAACAAAAATACAATTCCACACACCATCCTCCAAGGGGGTTAAAAAGAGGCTCAGAGGATCTCGAGGAGGGAGATATATTCAGAAAAAAAAGATCAGATCCCTAAAGGATATTCCGGAACCTAGTAGCATTTATAATCTCTCTACACATATTTTGACCCAGTGCCAATTGTTACTATTGAGCAAGGGGTTGCATTTTGCCCCTAGTTCTAAGCCCACAGCGTTTGTTCACTTTGTTGATTTGAATAGTTTTATACGTAAATTAACTTTGAAGCGATTTTTCTCTATACAATCTGAAAAAATCTCTGGGGCGATCCCCGAACTCAGTAAAGAGGTACTCTGTATAAATGCACTCACTGATCTTATGTGTGATTCCACTATTCACGTGGGAGGCACTCCTCTCCCTAACACTAATATACCGGTAGGGGAAGACTGGCTTGAATTCCTGGATGAGCCACCTATTGACAATTTCACACACACCACACTGAAACCAAAGTCCTTGTTCTACCCTTATCAATCTAAGGGTAGCTACATTGATACATTTTATTCACTTGTATTAAAGGACTTTGAGCAACTTTGTCTTTATTCACCCTATATAAAGGGGAATCTCAGTAGGGGTGAGAACAGTGATCTGGTTGAACTACAAGAGTTGGAGCGCATAGTTATCAGACAAGCGGATAAGGGCGGTGCTGTCGTCATTCAAGATCGGGACGAATACATTGCTGAAGCACTACGTCTCCTGTCTGACTCTGGTTCCTATTGCTCTCTGGCTCTTGATCCCACACAGCTTTCCAATTACAGCTCCACTCTTTGCTTAAGAAGGGATTGGAGGATAACATACTCACTAAAAACGAGTTTAAATTTCTTTGTCTCCAACCCCCGCATCCCCATCTTTTACCATCTGCCAAAAGTGCACAAACGCTTACTCAACCCTCCAGGTAGGCCCATCATCTCAGGGGTGGAGACGATGACATCGGGGGTGTCCAGAAATGCTTCAACAGATGTAACAGGTCTGTCACCAGCACACCCACATCACCATTGAGAAGGGACATTCTCTAGTGGGTGTTTACTGTTCCTTACTGGGCTATCATCAGCCATATGGACTGTCATTGACAGTCACCTTTTTTCCCCATGATATCTTGTTTCTTTGCTCCACATCCCCTTCCATATGTCACTTGCTAATTGCTGCTATCTGCTTGTACCAGACATATTATTGCTTTTTAATCACACCAGTTTACTACTAGTCCTTTTGACTACTCTGGTCATTTAATACAATGAAACATACTGGACACCTAACAAGCTCCTATTGAACCCCCAAAATAACCACAACATATATATAAGCATATGAGTGTCACAGAGGAGTGCTACTGAGCATGGCAATATATATTTAAAACCAGAGACAGAACATAAAACACAGACAAAGCTCAGTTTTAGCACATCCAGTGAAACTCATACACGGTACAGTGCCTAAATATATATATGTATAAATATCTATTAAGTAAAATGGTCTTTTAGTTTAACATTTTTGGCCAAAATTGTTGTAAGCCCCTGAGCCAACTGCACGGCAGACCACAATTCAGGGGTCCCTAACGCTAATATAAATTCTTAATAACCTGTGTAATAACAGGAAGAATGATTTATAGTAAATCTGTCAATATTAGTTGCAAAGTTCTAAGTCTGATTGAAGTTTTTATTGACCTGTACATTACCAGGAAAAGCACTCTGTATTAGAGTTGTCACAACCATACTGCAAGCACGCAAGTGGAAGATGCTATGGAGTGAGCCCTTAACCATTTAAATGTGGGAGGGGGTGAGCTACAATTAGGTAGGAGGTTGCCACCCTCCAATCAGCCATGTGGGTGTTTACTGTTCCTTACTGGGCTATCATCAGCCATATGGACTGTCATTGACATTCACCTTTTTTACCCATGATATCTTGCTTCTTTGCTCCACATCCCCTTCCATATGTCACTTGCTAATTGCTGCTATCTGCTTGTACCAGACATATTATTGCTTTTTAATCACACCAGTTTACTACTAGTCCTTTTGACTACTCTGGTCATTTAATAAAATGTACACATATTTATTATTCAACCATACGGATCTGGTGCTTCTTATTCTCTGTTTTTATATATATATATTCTAGCTGAGAGACCCGACGTTGCCCGGGATGTGAATACCTAATAATTGTTGGGTGGGGGTGTGAATGTTGGTGGGTGGGTTTTTGGGTGGTTGGGTTACTGACTTGGGTTACTGACTTTACTGACTGTGTTTACTGACTTTACTGACTGGGTGGGTTTACTGACTGGGTTACTGACCTGGTGGGTTACTGACTGGGTGGGTGGGTTACTGGGTGGGTTACTGACTTTTACTGACTTTACTGACAGACTGGGTGGGTGGGTTACTGTGACAGGGTGTGTGTGTGACTGGGTGGGTTACTGGGTGGGTGGGTTACTGACTGGCTGACTTTACTGACAGACTTTTACTGTGACTGGGTGGGTGGGTGACTGGGTGGGTTACTGGGTGGATGGGTTACTGACTGACTGACTTTAGTGACTAAATGGGTTTACTGACTGACTGGGTGGGTGGCACACTGACTGGGTGGGTGGGTTATTGGGTGGGTAGGGGAGAAAGTGGTGGGTGAGTGGGTGGAGGGAGATAGTGGGTGAGGGGAAGCAGTGGGTGGGTGACTTACCTTGAGCGGGTGTGAAGTTGGCAGCTGGGGGGGGGGCGAGACTGCCGGGCTGTGACAGGAGGCGCGCACAGGGTAAGCTTGGTTGGCGCTTCCACTCCATTCCAGGTTGGGAGTGGGGAGGGAGTGGCCGAGATTGGCGGCATTGGGCAGGAGGCGTGCGCGGTGGAAGACTGGAGGCGCACATGGGGGAAGGCTGGAGGCACATGCGGGGGATGGCTGGAGGCGTGAGTGGGGGAAGGCTGGAGTCTCCCAGGTGATCGGTTCCCCCCCTGTCTCTGGTGCTTGTTTTCCCCCCCACCCGTGCCTGGCAGTGTTTCTCCCCCATCCCCCTGTCCCCTGCATGTGCCCCCCCCCTCTCCACCCCTACCCGGCGGTCCCCGCTGAGGGGAGAGTGAACGGGGCCTGCAGGTGGTGAGAGCTGCGGGTGAGGGGAGGTGATGGGGGGGGGGGGAGCCGGCGGAGAGGTGATCTGTGGGTTAGGAAAGCAGAAAAAAAAAACCAGAGATGTAGATAAGTAGGGTGAGAAAGGGATGTTTGAAGACATTGGGAAGGTAATAAAACGGTGATAAGGAATAGCATGGAGGGGGAAGGCGAAGCTGTGGGGAGGAGATGCGGGGGAGGGGGTCGGAAAGGTGTGGATTAGAACATTGACAGAGAGGCAGGCAAGACAATTACAAACAATTGTGATAGTGTGTGAGAACCACCATATCCTCATTAAGTCCTCTTGTTTTGGTGTGAAAGAGTCTTATCATTCTAAGTTCAAATGTTTTCCGTTCTTGGGTGCGTTTAAACATTCCATTGAGGTTTTGATTTTTAAATAATTTATGTAATGATCTGGTTGTGAGAAGTGATGTTCCACTGGTGAGTAGTATCTTCCTTCTTCGTGGTGTTGTATAGAGTGTCTGTGCATATTCATTCTGCCTTGAAGTTTTTGGCTGGTTTCTCCAATGTAGCATCTTTGGTCACATTTGTTACATTGAATCATATACACCACATTACTTGATCGGTAGCAGTATGATCCTTTAACATTGAGTGTTGCAAACTCTGCAAACATATATGCCAAGATCCCACAGCCAGTCACAATAATGGACACTCAATAATAAAGGAGTATTATATTTGTCTCATAGTATATGCATTTGGTACTGTATCTTGTGTTAGCGGGAAAACATGCTTTGGGGACTTTATAATATATTATGAATGCATTATTTTGTTTAAATAGATTAATTTTACATAATCTAATTAATGTTAGTTAGTACCCTTCTGAGGATTTGGTCACATTATTTTGATGCACATGTTTTTAAATTCATGTCTGGCTAAATACATTAGTTGCTATATTGGCTTATTACACTGCTAAAATTACTGCTGCAGTCTGTGCTTTCACTTTTCATAACAACAAGTTATTTTAGGAATAAATTGTTTAATGCTTAGTTAACTGAAATTATATCTACTTATCCTCCTTTATATCAAATGTGGATATACCTATTCTGTTTAACAAGACATTTTGTGCAGATTTTATTCCTTTATATAAATTTGCTTGACCTTTTTTTAATACTATGACAACCTATTTATTCATAATTGACTTTTAATTATGTGGCTTTTAATAAGAAGCAGTCAACTTTTAGTAAGTGACTATATATATTCTGGTATTCAGTGATGACATCATTGATTTGAAAAAAAAAAGCGCTACTGTACATTGCTCAAAACGCGTAGGTAGCATTCATTTTAACTTTTTACTCAAATACACCATCTTTTTATTTGCAGTTTTTTTAATCCTTTTTTTCATAAATTAACAGGGGATTCATGGAAGGCAAGAGCAAGTGGCTTTGCGAGCTGTTTGAGCTGCGGTAAGGAGCCCAGTGGTCGCAAATCATGTGTTTTCCTGGTGGTGTTCCCCAAAATGTGGTGCAGCGCTGGGACAATGCAGCATGGCACTATTGTGGTGACAAGCCATGGACCAACACCCATAGGGGAGCTCGAGTGAGAGGCATTAGCAAATACATAAACTATACTTAAGGTATGTGCTATTTATGCAATTTCTATCAATATAGAGGTATAAAACGGTGGCTCTCGCAAGGTAAGTAAACAGTAGTGCAGAGTCAAACTCAAAGAATGAGAGAGAATAGTGGCTACGCCTAAATTCAGTAGTGCCAAGTATGACATACCAAATAAATGTGTTCCCAGAGAAATCCTAAATGTAGTGATCAAAAGTAGAGATGAGTGAGCCTGGATTGTGGAAACTAGAAACCCCCTCCCACCTCCAAACTTTCTAGATATTAAACAAATTGGACTGTGGCTCAGATCCCACAGCAATTCCCCCTTATCTTGCAACTATATAGTGTCTGTGTTTGCAGACACTGCTAAGGAGGGGGAGAGGGAGGCAGAAAGAGACACAGAGGAGTTGAGAGGGACACACACAGGGGTGCACAGAAAAAGACGTAATTGATTTAATTATCTATATTTATATTATTATACTATTGGTAAAGAAGAGTATTAGCCAGGGAAATACCACCCACCATCAGATCCAGACCAGCTCTATTTATGTTTGGTTACATGTGACTGAGTATTATTTTGATTATTAGGTGAGCAGAGAGATACCACCATCTCACCTGTCTCTATTCTGTACTAGTAATATTTACTAGTCAATCGGTTCAAGATTGGTAACACCAACAAAACTCTGTTGGTTACACATACAAATATGCCCTATTTCCTCAATTGTAAGACGCCATCGATTGTAAGGTGCATCCTTGATTTAATAAAAAAAAATGGGGTAAAAACCCCCACTATATTAAATGTGCAGAATTTTTTTCTCACTAATAGACAATAGCATACATTTATCTACACTACACTACTCTACACTAGACTGCACTACAACTTTATGCTGTAGCCACGCTGCCGCTGAGGGCGCTTGGTGACATCACCTGTGATTCCCAATAAGTATGGCCATGCTCACGTGGCGCGCACATGCACGTATGGTCTCCAAACCTCAGCACGTGGAGAGACATGGAAATTTGATTTACAAGCACTCAGCATAACCTATGGGGAGAGAGAGACAGGCACAGAATGGGGAGAGAGGGACAGACACAAAATTGGGAGAGAGAGACAGACAGGATGGGGAGAGACAGACAGAATGGGTAGCGAGAGGCAGACACAGAATGGGGAGAGAGAGAGGCAGACACCGAATGGGGAGAGAGACAGGCACAGAATGGGGGTAGAGAGACAGACACAGAGAGTGAGACAGCATCGGATGAGCAGAGAGAGAATGGATGGATGGGGGGAAGGAGAGAATGGAGGGGAGGGGGAAGGGAGAGAATGGAGGGAAGGGGGAAGAGAGAGAATGGAGGGAAGTGGGGAAGGAGAGAATGGAGGGAAGTGGGGAAGGAGAGAATGGAGGGAAGGGGAGAAGGTGAGAATAGAGGAAGGGGGAGGTAGAGAATGGAGGGAACGGGGAGGGAGAGAATGGATGGAATGGGGGAAGGGAGAGAATGGAGGGAAGGGGGTGACAGAGAATGTTGGGAAAAGGGGAAGGAGAGAATGGAGGGATGGGGGGAGTAGAGAATGGATGGAAGGGGGAAGGGGGAGGGAGAGAATGGAGGGAAGGGGTGTAGAATGGAGGGAAGGGGGGAGGGAGAGAATAGAGGAAGGGGGGAGGAGAGAATGGAGGAATGGGGGGTATGAGAGAATAGAGGAAGGGGGGGGGAGAGAATGGAGGGAAGGGGGAGGAATGGGGGGTATGAGAGAATGGAGGGAAGGGGGAGGAATGGGGGGTATGAGAGAATAGAGGAAGGGGGAGGGAGAGAATGGAGGGAAGGGGGAGGGAGAGAATGGATGGAATGGGGGAAGGGAGAGAATGGAGGGAAGGGGGAGAGAGATAATGTTGGGAAGGGGGGAAGGAGAGAATGGAGGGAAGGGGGGAGGAGACGATGGATGGAAGAGGAGAAGGGGGAGGGAGAGAATGGAGGGAAGGGGGAGGGAGAGAATGGAGGGAAGGGGGGAGGAGAGAATAGAGGATGGGGGAGGGAGAGAATGGAGGGAATGGGGGAGGAGAGAATAGAGGATGGGGGAGGGAGAGAATGGAGGGAAGGGGGAGGGGAGAATGGAGGGAATGGGGGAAGGGAGAGAATGGAGGGAAGTGAAGGAAGGGGGAAGGAGAGAATGGAGGGAAGGGGAAGGCGAGAATGGAGGGAAGGGAGGGAGGGAGAGAATGGAGGGATGGGGGAGGTATGAGGGGAGAGAATGGAGGGATGGGGGAGAGAGAGAATGGAGGGAAGGGGGAGGGAGAGAATGGAGGGACACACACAGACACACACACAGACACAGGCACACACAGACACACACACACACAGGCACACAAAGACACACACACAGAGACACACACACAGACACAGACACCCAGACACACAGACACACACACACACACACACAGAGACACACACATACACAAACAAACACACACAGACAGACAGACAGACACACATACACACACACACATACTCACACAGACACACACAGACACACACACAAATCTCCTTCTGCATCTTCTGCAGTTCACACAGAGATTCGACAGGGTGAGGGGGGGGAATGCTGGGCAATGTGAAGATCCCTGGCAGGCATCTCTGGCTGATCTCTCTGCACCTCATGAAGAGGGAGGGGGACGTGATCGGAGCCATGCTGTTGCTGCACTCTGAAGATCCCCGTCCGGTATCTTCAGCAGCGGCCCTAGCTGATTTTTTTTTAGTAATAATTGATTCTAAGACGCATCACTATTTCAGACATGTGAAAATGGGAAAAAAGGTGCACCTGGAATCGAGGAAATACCGTATATTTTAATGCTGTAAATGTTAGTCACTTATAAGGCCTAGAGAGTCCATCATCTGACCAATCTCCTATTCTCTTATCAGAATGTACAGTACTGTACATACTTACGTACCAGATTTAAATTAATATATTATATTTTAATATAATAGCATAAGAAATAAGATAGTGATTTCTGACCTCTCTCTACACTCTACCAGTATCAAATTCCAGTTGCAAAGAATTGAACAGAGAGTTAGTTGAGAGAAAGGGAATCAAGTAAAGGTGCTATAGGGAAGTTATTTTATATTAAATTCCTTATTTATAAAGCTCCTAATTTTCACGTATTTGTACAAATCTGCTTTTGGGATCTTTGTCTTTTCATATACAGTATAGCAGTAAATGGTTTAAGAAAGAATCCTTATCTCATATCGTTAACTCTAGTTATTCCATTTGCCGCCCAATTTGAGAAATCCTTATTTCACTGTAGGGAAAATCTTGGTTGTATCTTTATGGGGTCATGGAGTAGGCAGAGGAGACAAGCCCAGATCTTGCTCCAACACGGTTCCACATCCCACAAGTGTGTCAACATACCAGAAATGCTTTTAGGTTTTGTGGCCTATATTGTTTTTTAAGTCATAGCAGATCAGAGATAGTAACATCCTTAGAAAATACACTTTCAATATTGACCCTTCTTGGCTGCATACAGAAGGTAACATGCCTCCCTCCCTTTTTGATGATGTCACATCACTCCGAAAAAGGAAAAGCATCACATGGTATATCTACGAATCCTATTGGTGGGTCCACCATATGATGGCTTCCATTTTTTTTACGTCATCTTAAAGGGAGGGAAGCATATCCTTCCTGATTGGCTGGCTTCCTTCCTTTTCTCCCTTTAAGATTACATTACATCATGAAAAAAATGGAATATTATAAAATCGGATTTGGGGGTGTACCATTTGTAATCATATGTGCCTGTCACGACTCATTTGAGCCCAAGAAGCCATCGGATCAACATCTACTGGACCAATAGGATTACAAAGGAGAGAAGAAGGAAGAAAAAATAAAAGTAATGAAACAGGACTACTCACCCGGGCCTCCTCTGCAATCAACAGAGGATCATGAACTTCAGGCTGATGAGGATCATTGCGACGTGAGTCACGAGTCGGTGTCTCTGTTGGAAGAGAAGGTTACATTTTCATCCCAGCAAAGGAAAGAAACACATTGATTGTATTTTATTTAATTTAGTATTATTTTTTACAATGTCCATTGACTGACAATGTGTTTATCTGTACCCCTTTCAGATAAAAGGGAAGGGCAGTGGGAACCGCGCTAATGCAAAATATAAAAAATAGTGACAATTAAGTGACTAACATAATATAAATACACACTTTACTATTAAAGTGGAGGCTGCCAGGTAAAAAAGGGTACACAAACCAATGAAGACAATAAAAACACATAAACCGGCGCCTCCGAAAGAAAAATAGAGATATATAGCCTGACCGAATATAGTCCAATGCAGCTGGGATGAAATCCAAGGCAGTATCTTCAATGAAGTCTCATAGAACGACAGACAAACAAATAAGACAACAACATGGAAGAAGAAAAAAAGAGAAAAAGATTATAGTGCAACTAAAAACAAAAAATCACTGATAAGGTTTACAAGGAATGATTGCAAATTTAATACGATGAATAAAATGATTATAAAAACCACAAACACTTGATTGTTGGGCAAAAGACACTTATGAAGCGATGGCATCCGGTAGGGATAAAATTGAAACCCTACTTACAGCAAAGCTGATCAAAGTAAGCCCGTAGCACAATGTCACAATCCGGAACCAGAGCCTGGTAGAGGGATGATATAACTCTGCCTCTTAGAGCTCCACGGAGCCGGAAACCGCCGCTGACCACACGCCCACAAATCACCAGGAGTGCAGGGGGTAGAACAGGCAACAGCCTGAACCCAGTGATGCCGGGGGACACACCGATGCGATACACGCAGACCAAGAGGTCTCGCGATAACCCGGTGACGTCACCACTAAGCACAATAGCAGGGGAAGTCCTGGACACGTACCAAGGGGCTCAGAGAGCTAGGGCTGGGTACAGAAGGACACACGGGCTATCAGGGGAGAACGCCAAAAGTCTCTGCCATTATAAGTCCACCCTACGCGTTTCGTGACGTCAGTCACTTCATCAGGGGCATGATGGGAAATGTAAGGTGCCAGCATATTTATACTAAAACACTAATTAACACATTAGCATAAAACAAAGTCATAAAGTGCAACCAGAAGCAAGTAAACTCATAACAGTGATACCTACAACAAAATGAACATACATGAGGTAATAAAAACATAAAAACAAAATAGACAAGTAGATAGAATAAAAAACATAATAAACCTGCTCTTAAAGAAACAGTGTACATAGAACATGACACACATATATATAACATTAAAAGAGACTCCAGAGTATTAATACTGCCGATACCAGTGGACAACAAACAGCAATGGGCAAATTAATACACATAGCGTAAATCAAAAAGACACGTAGTAACAAATTACTTCACCAAAAAAGCAGATAGGTCGAATTCAATTTTCAGACCATTGGGAGATAATGTCTTGAGTTAATATATCCAATATGACTCACGTTTACTAATACCATTAATTTTATCTCCCCCTCTCCAATTGCCAGGGTATCTTGGATTTTGTTGGTGATGGGTTAAAAAATGATGAGATACGCTATGTGTATTTAGTCCTTTTCTGATATTATATATGTGTTCATATATACGTCTTTGGTAAGCCCTCCCCGTGCGGCCAACATATTGAAGCCTGCAGGGGCACTGCAATAAATAAATAACGTATACAGAATGACAGTCAATATATGAACGTATATTATACCTTTGACCGGTAACATTAGAGCTAAAAGTAGTTTGTTTTGAGCTGTATTTGCAGGCAGTACAATTATTGCAAGTGAAAAAGCCATTTGGATGCAAATCTACATCAGATTTCTTAGTTAGAATAGGGCAAGTAGGGGCCAACATCGATTGCAAATTAGGGGCCTTCCTAAAGACAATAGAGGGTTTAGGGGGAAGAATTTGGGCCAGAGAGGGGTCTCTCAAAAGGATGGGCCAGTATTTATACAAAACCCGCCTGATGTCAGGTGCCATAGAGTTATACTGCGTGATAAAAGACACCACATTATTTTGAGTAGAGTCAACCTTATCCTTCCTATATTCAAGAAGGCCAACCCTCTCAATGTCATGTACCTGTGACAAGGTCTGTGAAAGCAATTCTTCTGAATATTGTCTATCCAAAAATTTATTTTTTAGTTTGTTCGCCTGAGACGCAAAGACCTCATCATTTGAGCAATTGCGCCTCAGGTGGACAAACTGGCCCTTAGGAATATTGAGCAACAATTGAGGATTGTGCTGACTAGTGGCCATCACATAGTTGTTGGCCTGCACAGTTTTGAAGTACGTTTTTGTACTTATACAGTTATCAACAGAACTAATATTCAGATCCAAAAAATCAATGGAGCTAGGATCAAAGTGACATGTGAACTTAAGATTTAACTGGTTGTTATTGAGGTATGAAATAAAGAGATTTAATGAGTCAATACTGCCGTTCAACACAAACAAAATATAATCTATGTAGCGAAGCCAGAGCACCAGGTTCGCACCAAGGGGGCAGTTATTCCAAATACAACTCTCCTCCCACTGTCCCATAATATGGAATATTATAAAATCGGATTTGGGGGTGTACCATTTGTAATCATATGTGCCTGTCACGACTCATTTGAGCCCAAGAAGCCATCGGATCAACATCTACTGGACCAATAGGATTACAAAGGAGAGAAGAAGGAAGAAAAAATTAAAGTAATGAAACAGGACTACTCATCCGGGCCTCCTCTGCAATCAACAGAGGATCATGAACTTCAGGCTGATGAGGATCATTGCGGCGTGAGTCAAGAGTCGGTGTCTCTGTTGGAAGAGAAGGTTACATTTTCATCCCAGCAAAGGAAAGAAACACATGGATTGTATTTGATTTAATTTAGTATTATTTTTTACAATGTCCATTGACTGACAATGTGTTTATCTCTACCCCTTTCAGGGTATAGATAAGCACATTGACAAACACTGCATTTTTTGGCAAATGCTTGTTTTTTTTTACATTTTAATGTAATATATTTTTTGTTATGGTTTTTTTTAGGTTGCCAATTCATTGCCATTGTGGCAATCTATGCCCATATTGTGGGCATAGTTTACCACAGTCACAATCAATGGGTTTATTGGCAAGTGTAATATATTGTACTGTTACGTCAATGTTACATAGTTACATAGTTACATAGTAGATGAGGTTGAATAAAGGCGTAGGTCCATCAAGTTCAACCTATGCTAAATTTAGAAAACAGATACTTTATCCTATATCTATACTTACTTATTGATCCAGAGGAAGGCAAACAAAAAACCCCATTAAGGGGAAAAATTAATTCCTTCCTGACTCCAAAAATTGGCAATCGGATTAATCCCTGGATCAACATCTTTCCCATGTATACTTATTTGGTATATCCCTGTATACCTTTCCCATCTAAAAAGATGTCCAACCTTTTTTTGAACAAATCTATTGTATCTGCCATCACAGTCTCCATGGGTAATGAATTCCACATTTTAACTGCCCTTACTGTAAAGAACTCTTTCCTTTGTTGCTGGTGAAATTTCCTTTCCTCCAACCTTAAGGGATGGCCCCGAGTCCTTTGTACTGCCCGTGGGATGAATAGTTATTTTGAAAGCTCCTCGTATTATCTCTGAATATATTTGTATATAGTTATCATATCCCCTCATAGACGCCTCTTTTCTAATGTAAATAAATCTAATTTAGCTAGCCTCTCCTCATAAGTTAGAATGTCCATCCCCTTTATTAATTTGGTGGCTCTTCTCTGCACTCTCTCTAGTTCCATAATGTATTTTCTTAGGATTGGTGCCCAAAATTGTACTCCATATTCAAGGTGTGGTCTTACTAATGCTTTGTAAAGGGGCATAATTATGTTTACTTCCCTTCCATCCATTGCCTGTTTGATGCAAGATAAGATCTTGTTTGTCTTTGCAGCTACTGCATAACATTGGGCACTATTGCTAAGCCTGCTGTCTACAAGCACTCCTAAATCCTTCTCCATCAACGATTCCCCCAATATATCTCCATTTAATTTGTGTCACCTTTATATTCTTGCATCCCAAATGCATAACCTTACATTTATCTGTATTAAAGCTCATCTGCCATTTACCTGCCCATGTTTCCAGTCTCTCCACGTCCTTCTGAAGAGAAATTACGTCCTGCTCTGATTCTATCACCTTACACAATTTAGTATCATCAGCAAAGATAGAGACTTTGCTCTCAATCCCAACCTCAAGGTCATTAATAAACACGTTAAAAAGCAGGGGTCCCAGTACTTATCCCTGAGGTACTCCACTCACGACTTTAGCCCAACCTGAAAAAGTTCCATTTATGACAAACCTCTGTTGTCTGTTATTTAACCAGTTTTCAATCCAGGTGCATATATTATTACTGCGTCCAATTTTCTTTATTTTGTACACCTACCTCTTGTGTGAAACCATATTAAAAGCCTTTGCAAAATCTAAGTAGACCACATCAACTGCATTACCCTGGTCTAAATTCCTACTTACCTCCTCAATGAAACAAATAAGGTTAGTTTGGCAAGATTTATCCTTCCTAAATCCATGCTGACTATTACTAATAATTTTGTTTTCCATTACGTATTCCTGAATATTATCCCGTATTAAACCTTCAAATAGTTTCCCTACTATTGAAGTCAGGCTTACAGGTCTGTAATTTCCCGGTTGTGATCTAGCTCCCTTTTTAAATATAGGCACCACATCTGCTTTACGCCAATCTTGTGGTACTGAGCCTGTGGAAATGGAGTCCTTGAATATTAAATATAATGGTTTTGCTATTATTGAGCTTAACTCCTTGAGAACTCTTGGATGTATGCCATTGGGACCAGGTGCCTTATTTACTTTATTTTTTTCAAGTTGCTTATGAACTTCTTCCTCAGTTAACCAATTGTTCATTAATATGGAGGTTGTGGCTTCCTCCTGCGGCACTACTATTAAACTTGATTCTGCCCTGGTAAACACAGAGTCAAAGAATTTGTTTAATACCTCAGCTTTTTCCTTATCTCCAATAATTTGCCTACCCATCTCACACTGAAAGGGTCCTATATTTTCTTTTCTCATTTTTTTGTTATTAAGGTACATAAAGAACTTTTTAGGGTTGACCTTACTTTCTTTTGCAATCCTTTTTTCATTATCCATTTTTGCTAATTTGATTGCCCTTTTGCAATTTTTGTTACATTCCTTATAATTCTGATACAATGGGGCTTATGCAGAGAGGAACGTTAAAAAAGTTTAAAATGGCTGTAAAATAGCCACAGATTTGCCGTTAGTGAAGGTGTTATGCAGAGAACGTCGTTAACTCATTTCGGCAAAAAACTGCAAATTGCCAACTTTTCCTGGCTATTTGAAACTCGCCATACTAATGCACATATTGGCGTGTTCCAGCGATTCGGAGCTTCTGGAATACCACGCTATATTAGCATGGCGAGTTTCAGGTTCTCGCCACGAGTTTGGCGAGTTTTACAGCTCTGAAAAAATTTCTGAGCACTTTTAAAAATCGCGCCATTTTCTCCCGAGTTTAAGGATTTCTGGCTAGTTTTTTCGCCAGAAGATGGCACTATTTCCTTATCTATGCTCTCTGCATGAGCCCCAATGTCTCTGTCCCTTCTGACTTAAAGAATCTAAACGCCTTCCTCTTCTTGTCCATTTCCTCCCCTACCTGTTCATTTAGCCACATTGGTTTTGACTTATTTCTTTAATACTTATTATCCAAGGGTATACACTGATAAGTGTGCTTTTCTAACAATGTTTTATAGACTGCCCATTATATTCTACATTTTTCCCTGCAAAAACATAATCCCAGTGTATTACTACTAGATTAGACGTCAGTTTATTAAAATCTGCCTTTCTAAAGTTTAAGGTCTTTGTTGAACCCAAGTAATCTGTTTTTTGATAATTTATTTCAAATGAGACCATGTTATGATCACTGTTACACAAATGTTCCAGGACGTGAATATTTGTTATTACTTCTACATTGTTTCATATGACCAAATCCAGAACTGCCCCTCTCCTGGTTGGTTCCTCAATAATTTGGGTCATATAATTGTCTTTAAGCACCCCCAAAAACCTGTTTCCTTTTGTTGTAACGCTAATCTCATTGCCCCAGTCTATGTCTGGATAATTAAAATCCCTCATTATGCAAGCATGACCCAGTTTTGATGCCTTCTCCATTTGCAAAAGTATTTTAGCTTCCTCAATCTCACAGGTATTTGGTGGTTTATAGCATATTCCCATAAACATTTTCTTTATACTTTTATCTCCACTGCTAATTTCTATCCACAAAGTCTCTACATTTTCATCATTCCCTTCATAGACATCATCCCTTACTGTATAATAGGTTTTTGATCCGGTTTAACATATAAACATACTCCACCTCCCCTTCTATTTGTTCGATCCTTCCAAAAAAGAGAATAACCCTCTAAATTAACTATCCAGTTATTTTATTGTGTATTTCTTTTGTTTTGCAAACAAATGAATAAACATGCTAGTAGCCATTTTTGGCTACCGATGCCTTTGCACATTTGTATGTGTGGTGATGGGGTGGGGGTAGTTTCTCCGGGGAGG
The DNA here is from genome assembly GCF_040206685.1 of Ascaphus truei. Taxonomy (NCBI): domain Eukaryota; kingdom Metazoa; phylum Chordata; class Amphibia; order Anura; family Ascaphidae; genus Ascaphus; species Ascaphus truei. The sequence continues at coordinate 14,949,556 of NC_134488.1, forward strand.
GTGGTTAAGCCTCCCGGGTGGGTATTGGGGGGGGGGGTTAACCCCTCAATTACTATAGCGGTTACTAACCGCTAAGGTAATTAAAGGGTTATTGGCCAGAAGTTATTTTTTTTATTTTAATGTTGCTGCCCACGGAAGTCGAGCAAGACGGAGATGATGCAAAGGGCGGCCTTCATCCTGGCAGGAGCAAGTACAACTTAAATTTACTTTATGCTGGCTTGGTAAAGTTTTTTTTTTTTTTTTATTACTTGAATTTTTATTGAATAGTTTTCAAAGATTATGGGGAAAGGGTACATAAAAGAAAAAAGGGGGGTGCATAGATACAGATAGTTGGTAATGTCACGGGTAATGTTTTATTTTTAATGGTCACATGCGCTATCATTCAGATCTGGATAATAGAGATTTTGCCCATTACTGTACTGTATGTATTGGGGGGGGGGGGGGGGTTGGGGTAGAGGGGGTTTGTAGCAGGGTGCACATTCATTGCTATTGGGGTTATCTTTTCTCCCATTGAGGGCATATGTAACCACACTAGCAATCGATGGGTTTATTGACTAGTATTAGTGATTGTATTGTATTTTAAAGTTTATTGGGTGTAGATGGGGTGGGTGAAGGGGTTAGTTGTCCCGGGGTGGGTGGTTTGGACTCTCGGTGGGTAGTGGGAGTGGTTAACCCCTTCATTACTTTAGCCGTAGTAACCTACCACAAACTTCCTGGAAGGCTGAACCACGCACCCTGGGACAACTACCCTCTTTTCCTCAAACAAACAGGTACTCTAGTTTAACCCCTTAATTACCTTAGCGACTAATATTGAAGCAGATGGTCTCCAAAGCTGAACCTCATTCATTTCAGCATTGGGGACCCCTGCTTCTCGAGTTACAAGCCCTGGTATGGGGTGTGGTGTCCTCTTTGATGTTTAAATCTCCCGGTCATGTAACGCATACCTGGGCCTGTACCTTGGGAAGCAGGTTGTCCCCAAAGCTGAAATGAATGCGGTTCAGCTCTGGAGACTCCTGCTTCAATATTGTGTTATTAAAATCAAATAAAAACAGTGCGATTGCTTGTACGAGCTGTGCAGGGAGAAGCAGCTCTCTCTGTGCAGCTCTTACAGACTGCTGGCAGATCGCACGGGGAGAACTTAGAAAAAGACAGAGATCAAGGTACTGCTATCCGGAGCAGTTTGGCATTTTCCTACCTTACGGTTTTTGACTTGCGATTACGCTTTCTGAATACCGTGATAACACAAATGTCAGAACATGACTTGGTCATGGGATAACACTCGATTCGCAGGGATAACATTGAAGCTACTAGAATAGGCCAAATAGAGCCCAAACACATAGGTCCTGAGAGGATCTGCAGCACTGTGTCAGCCACGTTAATCACTGTGGCTTCTCTGGCAGCATTCAGAATAAGCTCCTTGCTTTTGCAGAAGCGCAGATGCATAATGACATTCCTGGGGTTTTCAGGGTCACAATATCTAAATGTTATAGCTGTGTGGGCCCTATCCATAGTTAGGAGGTCTGCTTTTAATTTTGGTGTTGTCATGAAAGAGTCAGGTGAAGTAGTCCTTCAGTTGCACCCGAGAGTCCAGTGTTTTTAATTCTCAAATTGAATCCTCCACTTTATCTTCCAATGAGACAACTATTTGGTGCAGAGATGAAAGCTCTTGATCTGCTGTGGATTGAAATTACATCACCTAATCTAAGTGGCCTTCCACATGGCTTGTCCTCTCCCCTAGTGAAGTAAGTTATTTTTTTTAATAAATCCATCGATCTTTGCTATTCACGATGGAAGATTTTCTTTATAACTTGGATACATTGAGTCAGGTCTCTTTGTGAATATAGATCTGTTTGGTCATCCTTGTCTTCAGCATTAAACTCCAAGCTGCCTTGTGAGCAGCTGTCGCCATCATTTTTGGATGGTGGGAATGTTCATGAGTTTCTTTTAAAGAATTGGGAAACTTCTTATGAGTTTGTTTTTTTCCCTTGGCTTCATTGCCAGATTATTGGACACTAAGTTATGTCTGCATAGTTATGTCTTAGTTATGAAAGGTTTCATGAATAATTTCATGAAAGTTCTACCTCCACAGATTGGAGTTTTCTGTTTATGTGACCATGCTCACCTGCACCGCACGTGTCTCCCCCATATGTTACTACTAGTGCTAATACAGAGATGCTTCTGCTCAGTACATGGATCCATTGAGAGAAAGAGGACAACAACCAAACAGTGCAAACACTAAGCATATGTCATAGGGATAGAAAGGGAACAGTGAGACAGGTTAGCTGGTGGTACTGTATATCTGTGATCACCTATATAATTCATCAAGGACCCTAAAGATATTAACCCAACTACTACTGATATCCTGGACGAAAGATTTTTTTTAAAAATTAGTCAGATGGCAGTATATCTCTGATCATCTACATAGTACTCAAGAAACCAAGTGGTAACCTACGAAAGTTAGCCCAACTGCAACTGATCGACTGACTGATATACGGCATCATCAGAGACTGTAAACCTAAAGACGTTTACCCAATTGTGACTGTTTTACTGACTAGTAGAGACTTTAAGACTTGTAGATGGGCCATATGGTGGTATATCTCTGATATAGTGTTGTAATAGATGTGACACACACAAGAACATTTTATGAAATAATTATTGTGTAGCAACATACTGAGTAACAAAAGTGATGTGCATCAAGAGCAAAAACATAATAGGTTCATGCAATCACAGTGCAATAAAATCCCAAATGCCCTACAATTTGTCATCTGTGATATACTGTAGGGTCCTTTATAGATATAAACATTCTGTAACTGTGTTACTGGAATCACTCTGACTCGAAACCAACTAAGGAAAACGAAGTAAAAGCAGAGCACTACTTACATAAGGAAAATGAATGCAGAGAATGCGTTCCCATGAATAAAATAATAATTAATTTAATGGATCATTAAAAAAGTCATGCAAGAGCTAAAAGCCCACACCTTCACATTTCACACCGAGGCGCTTTGTCAAGGTGAAGAATGGGCACTTACCGGAGTGTTTAAATACTGGATCGGCACACCGTCGTCGACCAATCCCCTTCCTGATGCGTCAAATATACGAGCATTCAAAATAACAAAACTTTATTAAACAAACATAACTAACAAATGAACACTCCGGTTGACCTAATGCAACAAGAAAATATAAAAAACAGGAATATACAGACATACCAGCATTAATGTAAGCAATAGGTCCAGAGCGTGTATGCAAAGCGAAAATGTACTTAAAGTGAAGCAGTACCTTTTTTCACACTTATCGATGCATGTACTTTACATGCATAAATGATGTAAATAACGCACGTGTAACAGGCTCTATAGTCTCCCCGCTTGCGCACAGCTTCGGTACAGGTAGGGAGCTGGTATTGCTGTTCAGGACGTGCTGACAGTCGCATGCGCGAACTGCTGTTTGCCTATTGGGCGATATGTCCTTACTCGCGAGCGTACTTAAAGTGAGTGTCCTTAATCCGGGGTATGCCTGTAATGACATAACATTACAATGTTTATGCGACGTCTACTTAAATAAAGAGTATAAACATTTATTGCATATAGTTCCACTCTTGGCAGGATTAGAAACCCGACAAATGAGTGAGTGTGTCTGATGTCATATACATACCTAAAGGAAGTGAGAAAAGATGTAATAAAATATATTAATTTTAACTGGATGGAATATTCAAAAAATGTGTAACAATGATACAATAGTACAGTATATCACAATTGTCCACATAGGACACATCGCTCTATGAGAGTGTGTGTATAAACACATATAAAACAGTGTAAGAATATCATTATAATTCTTGATAACAATCACACCCTCCAAAAGAGCAACAGACCATAAACTTGAGGACAGTTGTATAGAACTATATCAAGGAAACACATAACTATTTGATTTAAAACATATTGAGAAGCAAGACAATCCAATGCAATGACAGCTTCATAAGATCTTATATACTGACAATGCCATATCAGAGACCAGGATATGTAAATCAAGCATTAGATGTCTTCTTGATTTATATTATAAAATATTAATGTAATAATATATAATCATGTACTATATGTAGTCTAGATCATTTCTTCACATTTGGAAAGAAGTACATACTTTATAATTGTTAAAGAAAGCAAGTTCCTTCAAATAGAACATTTACTCTCTATCAAATGTAGTATAATATATAAAAGATATTAGTTCCCACCAAAGGGATATTCTTTACACATAAATAGAAACAAATATGACTACAATTGTGATAACATCTACTGATAGTAAAGTATATGTATAGATGAATTTCAATAATTATATAGGTAGGTGTTAATGCAAAAAAGGGCCCAAATCCCAGTCTGAATTTAAACCTTGGGGAACTCTAGTTTTTAAGGTGAAGATCCAGAATTATTTCCGTTTATCCAGAATATTCATTCTGTTTCCACCCCTAATAGGGCATGGTACATGTTCTATACCCATATAAGTGACCGTATCTACATTTCCCAATGGGCAGTTTGTAAAATGTTGGGAAACTGGATGGGTAACATCTTTTTTTTTGTAATGAGGTCAAGGTGTTCCAAAATGCAGACCTTTAGGGTCCTAGAGCTACGCCGTATATATTGCTGACCACATCCGCATTTAAGGAGATAAATGACAAATGTGATATTCAATTAATGAAGGATTCTACATTATAGGTAGATCCAGTAGATGTAGAACCAAATTCAGAACTTGATATCATGTATTCACAAGATTTACATTTTAAACATTTAAAACTGCCCTTATGTAAATTACTTTATTTTTGTGTTAGAATTAAACTAGATGACACATGATTGGCTATAGTTTTTGCTTTTTTGAAAACAAATTGTGGACCTTCCGTATACCCTTTGTGCAATGCAGGATCTGCTACTAATACACCCCCATGTTTTCTAAATATGTTTTTAATTTGGTTGACTTGTACATTGTATTGTTTAATGAACATTGGGGTTTTGGACAACTAGTTTCTTCTCTTTTTAGTTTGTAATAACATAGTTCTGTCCAGTGCGTTTACATCTTCAAGATTTCTTTAGATCATGGAGTGAGTAACTCCTGGCTTCGAATCTTTTCAACAAATCTCTAGATTGTTTGAGAAAATCATCATTATTTGAACAAATCCTCTTGAGTCTAATTAGTTGACTTTTAGGTATCCATCTGAGAAGTGGTCAGGGATGGCAACTGTCTGCCCTCAAAAATGTGTTGCGTGAATTGATTTTCAGAAAAACATCAGTATTAATATTCATGTGCATATCAATGAATAAAAAGAAATCTAAATAATAAATGTGGTGAAAATCAAAATTGTGAGTAAAGGGAAGGTTTAAATCATTATCATTAAGATAGTTACTAAATGATTAAAGTGTATTTGTGTCACCATTCCAAATTAAATTTAAATCATCTATGTAGCATTTATAAAATGTGATAAACTGTCTGAACGGGTTTCCATCTCCAAACACGTGGACCGACTCCCACCAACCTAAACATAGGTTGGCATAAGAGAGGGCAAAGCTAGTGCTCATGTCGGTACCACGTGTTTGGAGATAGAAAACCCCGTCAAACAAAAATGAATTGTGAGTTAATAAATGTGTACGGCGTCCAAAATGAAATCTCTGTGCAAGTTATAGATCAGAGTGTTCCAAATAAAACCTGACAGCTGCCATCCCTTGATGATGAGCTATAATTGTGTAAAGAGAAGTTACGTCAAGGGTTACCCAGACGTAACCTCTCTCCAATACGATGGAATCCAATTGTGCCAAGAGTTCTCCACTATCTTTAATATAAGAGGGAAGCGAGCGGACAGGTACTTGTAAATAATGATCCACATATCTCGATACACCATCTCCCAAAGATCCAATGCTTGAGACTATTGGCCTCCCCGGAGGGGAGACCAACTTCTTATGGATCTTTAGAGATAGTGAAAGATTGGGATAATGGGATAAGCTTTGAAGAGAAACTTCTGTTCCTTAGTATCCAATACTCCTAGAATTGAAACTTCTTCCAAAAGAGTTCTCAACTCCTTAAGAAAGGGTGTAGTGGGGTCCCCTCATATTACCAGATATGAGGACACAACGTTAAGCTGACAAAGTGCCTCCTGTTTGTAATCAATTTGATTCTGGACCACGATGGCACCTCCTTTATCAGCACCCTTTATTATCAGAGCGTCATTAGATCTTAGTGTATTAAGTGCATTTTTTCCTGCTGCAGTTAAGTTATCTAACTGTGTTGTAGAGGCGACGTATGGAATGTATACCCCTTGGAAAGAAAAGATAAATCACTATTAGTTTTTCAAAGGTTGTAAGACGGTTGCCTTTCATGTGTGTAGGGTAGAAGGACGACTTATTTTTGAACCCAAAACCTTGTCTACCCAAAAAGGAAGAACTTTCTGCGGTATCAGTATTTTCATCGATAAGGTCATTCATGTCTTGCAATCAACAGAGTTCGTGAAAATTACACTAGAGTGTGTTGAATCCTCACCGCAGTGCTTAGTAGGATTATTTCCAGTTACTACATCATTCAATTGGGACTTTAATGTGTTTTGACCCTTTTCTACCGGAGTTGTACTCCTTTGAATTTTGCTGTTGATTTGTGAAGCCATTATCAGCATTGCCTGTCTTGTTTTTTTCAGAGCACCACACAGTATTTTGTCATATCAAAACCAACTATCACTAGTTATAGGTCAAATTCTTTCAAATCCAGATATAGCAACACACATGGTTATATTTCAGATTCTGTTAGCTACCAGATGTGTGATTGGCAGGTTTTGTAAATGGCACAAACCCTCACCTTTCACTAATGTTAAAAAGCATATCTTCGTTGTGATAGAGAGGGACAGAATGACATGATGTTAAAGTTTTATACAATATGCAAACCTTTATTGACTTGAGCTAAAATTAGAAACAGAGAATATGGTAATAATGTGTATGAATGAACTGTATTGTTGGAAACCCTCCAGGATGTAAATATGTAACAATTGATATGTATACACCTTACCTGAATGTAATCAATACTGTGCCTATTGCCCCTCAACCTCCTCTCCTTCATCCTTTTCTCTTTTGTACCCTCCCCCCCCTTATTTTTTATTTTCTTCCCAGTTATCTATGTACATGTTTGCTACTTGTTGTTTTGAAATGTGCAAGTACAAAACTTTTTTTTCAAACAACCATCAAAGTCCATGACTTGCTTGGAGAAAAAAAAGTGATGTTGATTTTCAACTTGTAAAAAAAAAAAGCAACATACCATACACCACACACAATATAGATTTCGTGCAAGTAAAAATTATTTATCCCGGTTATAACGCGATCCCGGTTATAACGTAGTCTCATTATGTGGACCCTGTGCACCGCTTTATAACAGGGTTCAGCTGTATTACTAATGCCAATCAAACAATTGAATAGCACAGTGGGTAAATCATGCCCATATAATATGGACATGATTTAACACTATGCCAGTCAATGGTCAACCTAAAAAAAAAACAATCACAAACAAGATCCAATGCATTCAAAACTATCTCAAACTAAAAACAAATAAAGAAGTAAACAAAACAAAATTAACAACAAACAATTAATCCAATCCAAAATAAAGACCCCAATAAACAATTAAAACACAAAAACAAAACCATGAATAAATAAAATAAATATCTAAATAAACTGCATCATTCCAAATCAAAAGTAAAAAAATAATCCAACATTAAACACCAATCAAAAGCAAGAAATAAACAATTTAAAACACCAGACAAAATGATTGAACACTACCATCAATATTCAATATAAATACAAAGAACCAATATACACTTAAAATTCATACAAGCAAGCATTTGCCAAAACAACCACTGCTTCTTACTGTATGTACGTATGTATGTATGTATGTATAGCCCTAAGGAGTCATACATAAATACATATGGAATAAATGTGTGAAAAAAATGCAATCACCACAAAAATAAAATAAAAAAACCTGTAAAAGAAAAATAACTGTTAGGAATGTGAGCACACAGCGCCTCAGGCGGAGCTCACGGCTCTCTCCTTACACTGCTCAGACCCTTCCACTACAACCACGCAAGCCCCCTTCAGCTTCTGCACTTACTCCTCGGCATGGTGGGACGCTCCACGAGGTACTTCCTCCACGCTCTGCACCGCAGCCGTCATCGCGGAATCGCCGCCCCGCATGCACGTGCGCACCCCACGTTGCTTCCTCTCATGCGCACGTCGGACTTACAGTGCACACACAAAAGCCCTTGAACTTATCCCCATTCAGGCTCCGCCCCCAAACACCGCACGGTTACAATCTGGCTCTTGTTGAGTGTCACCTGAGCTCTAAGAACAGCATCCACTGCGCTGAAGCTCCCTGGGCTCCTCCAGGCACGCTCCTCTCCTGGTTGGCTGTTCCAGCTTTTTATACCCTCTCTGTTCTGTGCTTCCTCGCTCGTCATAGTTTTTGTATGGGTGTTTCACAGTGCTTGTTCTTTGATTCTCTCGGTTTTGACACGGCTTGGCAGACTACCCCCTTTGGCTCTCGACTTCGAATTGTTCCTGTTTACGTACCTTCTGGCTCCCTTCGACCACGGCACTAATCTCGATCCTTCCATACGTCTCCTACCCCTGACCTCGGCAACGGCAACGATCATTCTTCTAGGAAAATGGTACCGGCAAGTATTCACGCAATACACCCCATCTAGCCTTGCACCATCTAATACCACAACCCGGACATGTCCCTCGCTCTTTCAGTGTGTGTATTCATACCTGCCACCTCAGTTCTAGGGACAGGTCTGGTCTGCGGGCTACTCCGTCGTAACAATAACATACATTTTATTATTTTTCCTTATCTTTAGATGTCCTCACCCTCCGATTCCCGTGGTTAACGCAAGCTCTCGAACCAATCAATGATCCCAAACAGCAACGGGCAATAGGTTAAAAAAATCCACAGTCTTCAAATTCTTTGTCTGTAAATTGTAATCCAATTTTGTCTCTTTCGGTGTCTTCTATCTAAGGCATAAGCAGGCTGACTTGAACTTTCAGTTCCTTTTATTATAACACTTCTTAACTAAAAGGTCATTGACCACCAGACAAAAAGGGGGTCAGGGTAAGTGGGCCTTCTGCAGAGAGATTGTAATTTAGTGGCAGTGTAATTATTATCCTTCCACTTATACAGTACCTGCTGTGACTGTGAGTACTAGTAGTGCTGTAGGATCATCACCTTTAACTTTATCAGATTCATCACCAGTGCCACCACACCACAATGACCTAGAACCAAACTGCCCTTCTACATCAACTTTCCAAATGTGAACTTATACCATTAAAACTGGTATTACTACTAGTAGACATGATTATGTAACTTTTGTTAATTCACTTTTGTTATACTGTATATCTTGCTATAATATGGCAGTTGAACAAATAGGATGTGGTGATCAGGCAGTCCGGTGTGGTTTATGTACATACATGAATGAAATAATAAATGTCTAGATACTCATGCGACGTCCACAAATAATTGTTGTAAGTGACTGAAATTGACAACCACAACTGATGGTACACAAATATACACCCAGACAGTAAAAGGAGAAATATCCGGTGTAGACAGGATAAGCAACAAGGCACTATGGCCCATTACCTGTATACCTTGAAAGGACGTCCACTGTATCGGCGGTGAGCCTCCATAGGTAAGGAATCCGCAGTCGTAGTAGGCAAATAGAGCACAGCTTGATGACATCCTACCATGGATGTCATCAAGCTGTGCTCTATTTTCCTACTATGACTATAATATGGCAGTGACTGCTGCAGTTGTTGTCCTGCTGAATACTGGGTCCCACACTAGGTCCACTCAATGTGGACAACTTTATCCCTGTCCTTGCAAATAATTGACTGTAGGAAACTTTCTTGAATATTAATGACTAATCTTGTGATTATTTCAATAACTGTCTGTTTTTAGATACAAGTTAATATAACACAAACAGAAACATGTCCAGGATTGTGCCATATAGTCCACACTCACAAAAGGCCATTTGCTATAGTAATAATACTTTTATTATTAACTTCAGTCAGTCACAGGTTAATGCCTGGTTGTTAACAGTTCATCTACAACTATTATTAAGTAAATACAGGACATCCAACAGAAATCATGGGGCCAAGGACAAATGAAAGGAACGCCCCCCCCCCCTCCGAACCCATAGCGCACCTACCATGAAAACAAACATTTTTCTGCAAATCTTTTACTTAACAGTTTTCTTCTTATTGTAATACGGAAAAAAACATTACAATGCAATCTATTTATTTTAATATTTTCAGCAAAAGACAAAGATACCCAATGCTACATCCAATGTGACAAAAGGTCTGTGGGGGATTCAGTATGGGCCTGGGGGGGAGAGGGGGTTAAGTATAGGCCTGGGGGGTTAAGCATGGGTGGGTGACTGCCTTGGTGGGTGGGTGACTGACTGTCTGGGTTTGCATGACTGACTGCCTGGGTGACTGACTGCCTGCTGACTGACTGCCTTGACTGACTGCCCTTGACTGATTGACTGACTGGGTGGGTGGCTGGGTGGCTGGGTGGATGACTGACTGACTGGGTGGGTGACTGTCATGGGAGACCAGGTTTATCAACACCATTATATACCAAGATCATTGATTCAGCAAAGCAAGGAGGTAAAATAAATTGTAATTTATTTCAAGAAAAGACATACACACAATGTAACACAATTTACACAGTTAACACACTTACTGGGAGCGGGGCTAATGAATAAAATCTTCTTTTAAACAAAATTCTCAAAGATTACCTCTGTAAGAGCCCTCTCCAATGACCGGGAGGTACTCACGAAAGTCCTGGAACTGATTTCGGCATGCAATGCCAGCCGTGACTGCTACGTTCTCAAAAGTGGGACTTAGAAACTTTTCTGAGTCGAAATCTTTGAAGCCGGCTCGCGTCTATTCTTCACAGAGATACAAAAGAGATTATAAGTGGCACACCACTGTTTAAGGGAATAATTTCTCAAGGTGTTTGTATTTGGTGCTCACTTTCCGTTGAACCTGCCGTACCAAAGCTGGATCCAAAGTAATGGCAAGGTAGGAGAAAGGAAGAGGCACACAAATTGTAGTGGAATCAAATGATTTCCAAATGTACTAATGCATCAGAGCTAACAATGGTAACATGTCAGGACAAGCAGTTCCTTCCTCAGACCAAACACCTCAGGTGTTTGGTCTGAGGAAGGGACTGCATGTCCTGAAACGTTACCATTGTTAGCTCTGATGCTTTAATACATTTGGAAATCATTTGATTCCACTACAATTTGTGTGCCTCTTCCTTTCTCCTACCTTGCTATTCTTCAGAGAGCATCTTTGAATTTGCCGCTGATGGTTTGGCGCTTTGAATCTGTTGTCCTGATCGGCTGCAAGGTTTCTTTTGGGTTTCAGTGTCCCATTCACAAACCTCTACAGCCTATGAGAACGTGGGAATTCTCCTGCCAGCCAATCATCGATTTGCCGGTATTGTAAAGCTGGGTGGTCACCTTTTCTCAATCTGCTAAGGGGCATGTGCCAACCTGGCACCTCTGCTACTTAGCGTATTGAGCACACCCGCTGTCCAGGCTCCACAGAGTCTGGGGTTGGACAAATAGTTGCCGTATAGCCCGCTGAAGCTTGACTGTTAGCTTGACTGAATGGGTGGGTGACTGACTGCCAGGGTGGGTGGTTGACTGACTGCCAGAGTGGGTGGGTGGTTGACTATCTGCCATGAATGAGTGACTGCCTTGGTATGTGGTTGGGTGACTGAGTGACTGCCTTGGGTTGGTGGGTGACTGAGTGACTGCCTTTTGGGTGGGTGACTGACTGATTGACTGCCTGGGTGGGTGGGTTACTGAGTGAGTGTCTGGGTGGGTGGGTGATGGAATGACTGCCTGACTGAGTGACTTCCATGGTTGACTGGGTGACTGCCTGGGTGGGTGCATGACTGAGTTACTGCCTGGGGTTTACTGAGTGACTGCCTGGTGGATGATAGACTGAGTGACTGCTTGGGTGGTTGGGTGAGTGACTGCCTGGGTGGGTGAGTGACTGCGTGACTGCCTGGGTGGGTGAGTGAGTGATTGCCTGGGTGGGTGAGTGACTGAGTGACTGCCTGGGTGGGTAATGACTTCCTTGTGTTGGTGGGTGAGTGACTGCCTGGGTGGGTAACTGACCTTGACCGGGTGGGTGCTGCTTTCTGCTTCCCAGTCTGCTAGACATTTTCCCCCCTGGACCCCGATCCCCATGGCTGCTGCCCAGGGCAGGAGGTAGGCACGGAGGGAGGGAGGTGTGGGAGGTAGGCTCGGAGGGGGGGAGGAGGTAGGCTGGGGAGTGTAGGATGTAGGATGAGGGGGGGCAAGACTGGCTGACTAATTCCCGCAGGGGCATTCCCCCTGTGGCCTGGTCCCCCCCTCTGTCCCACTTTGGGAGCAGGGGGAGCGGGCCCAAAGGCAGCAGGCCGGGCACCCTGTTTTCCCTGCGCATGCGCGCCGAGACCTCTGTTCTGCACATGCGCACTGTGATCGCTGGCATTTTTTTTTTGACACTTTTTTTATGAAACAGGCATGGCCGCACACGGGGCCCAGGCGGCCGGTCCCCCTGACTAACCTGGCCCGGGACGCCAACCCCAGCAGACCCCCCTGTTGGCGGCCCTGAGTAAATAAATTATAATTATTTAATCTACAGTGTTTTATTTACTGGTTACAGTTACAGCAGCGTCCACTGCCAATACTAGCAGATAGAGAATGATAGAAACCCTACGTGGACAAGTTAATCTGTGTCCTTGCAAATAATTGACAGTAGGAAATTTCTTGAATATTAATAATTATTCTGGTGATTATTTCAGAGTAATAACAATAGCTGGATGCTATATACAGTTACTATAACACAAACATGTTCAGAAGGGCCCACTTAAATGAAACTCCTGTCAATCATAGGTTAATGGTTTAGCTACAAGTTTTATTAAGTAAATAATGTATAACCTTTGAAGCTATGGTACAGCAGCAGCAACAGCCTAACCAACCAACAGCACCACTATTTATACTCCTCGGCTCCTCCTCCCTTCCCTATTATAATTCCATTTTTACACTTCGGATTTTGGAATCAGTTTTCAGCTGTGGATTGTAAGGGATAGATAAAAAATCTGCAGATTTCACTTTTTTAGACTGATCAACGGAATTCTGCAGCTCATAAGAACTGGCCAATCCACGTTGGATTCAAATACGAAGAAAAAAGTTTCCCATCTCTAGTCATCATCCCAGCTACACTGCTTTCTTCCTCTCAGACCTCAAGTCTAGTTGCTTTTGTGCGTATAAATAGTGGGTTGTAGTTGGAAAAAAGGTGGTGTGGGGGTGGTGGAAGTAACAGCAGCAGAAGTCATCAAGGAAGAACATCACTATGGGAAATGCTCCATCACTATGACATGGTTCGCAATAGTGGGTGGGTGATGGAATGACTGCCTGACTGAGTGACTTCCATGGTTGACTGGGTGACTGCCTGGGTGGGTGCATGACTGAGTTACTGCCTGGGGTTTACTGAGTGACTGCCTGGTGGATGATAGACTGAGTGACTGCTTGGGTGGTTGGGTGAGTGACTGCCTGGGTGGGTGAGTGACTGCGTGACTGCCTGGGTGGGTGAGTGAGTGATTGCCTGGGTGGGTGAGTGACTGAGTGACTGCCTGGGTGGGTAATGACTTCCTTGTGTTGGTGGGTGAGTGACTGCCTGGGTGGGTAACTGACCTTGACCGGGTGGGTGCTGCTTTCTGCTTCCCAGTCTGCTAGACATTTTCCCCCCTGGACCCCGATCCCCATGGCTGCTGCCCAGGGCAGGAGGTAGGCACGGAGGGAGGGAGGTGTGGGAGGTAGGCTCGGAGGGGGGGAGGAGGTAGGCTGGGGAGTGTAGGATGTAGGATGAGGGGGGGCAAGACTGGCTGACTAATTCCCGCAGGGGCATTCCCCCTGTGGCCTGGTCCCCCCCTCTGTCCCACTTTGGGAGCAGGGGGAGCGGGCCCAAAGGCAGCAGGCCGGGCACCCTGTTTTCCCTGCGCATGCGCGCCGAGACCTCTGTTCTGCACATGCGCACTGTGATCGCTGGCATTTTTTTTTTGACACTTTTTTTATGAAACAGGCATGGCCGCACACGGGGCCCAGGCGGCCGGTCCCCCTGACTAACCTGGCCCGGGACGCCAACCCCAGCAGACCCCCCTGTTGGCGGCCCTGAGTAAATAAATTATAATTATTTAATCTACAGTGTTTTATTTACTGGTTACAGTTACAGCAGCGTCCACTGCCAATACTAGCAGATAGAGAATGATAGAAACCCTACGTGGACAAGTTAATCTGTGTCCTTGCAAATAATTGACAGTAGGAAATTTCTTGAATATTAATAATTATTCTGGTGATTATTTCAGAGTAATAACAATAGCTGGATGCTATATACAGTTACTATAACACAAACATGTTCAGAAGGGCCCACTTAAATGAAACTCCTGTCAATCATAGGTTAATGGTTTAGCTACAAGTTTTATTAAGTAAATAATGTATAACCTTTGAAGCTATGGTACAGCAGCAGCAACAGCCTAACCAACCAACAGCACCACTATTTATACTCCTCGGCTCCTCCTCCCTTCCCTATTATAATTCCATTTTTACACTTCGGATTTTGGAATCAGTTTTCAGCTGTGGATTGTAAGGGATAGATAAAAAATCTGCAGATTTCACTTTTTTAGACTGATCAACGGAATTCTGCAGCTCATAAGAACTGGCCAATCCGCGTTGGATTCAAATACGAAGAAAAAAGTTTCCCATCTCTAGTCATCATCCCAGCTACACTGCTTTCTTCCTCTCAGACCTCAAGTCTAGTTGCTTTTGTGCGTATAAATAGTGGGTTGTAGTTGGAAAAAAGGTGGTGTGGGGGTGGTGGAAGTAACAGCAGCAGAAGTCATCAAGGAAGAACATCACTATGGGAAATGCTCCATCACTATGACATGGTTCGCAATAGTGCAGAAGCAGCAAAGGTATTCACCTCTCCGAATGCAGACGGTCCCAGCGTTCCCAGAACATGCAAAACAATTACACAATACCTGTACTCAGAACATAATGAACACAACCCAACCTCTATTACCTCATTGGTCTCTGAGGTTCCTGGGATTTCCACTTAACGTACAGTTGACAATTCCAGAAGTCCCAGTAATTTATCAAGCATTGTCACCATTCCATCCTCATTATCCTTGTGTCACCATTATGCGGCATATCATTATGCTCCTTTCACGGAGGGAAATGAGAGGGATGATCTGGTTTATGCCAGCATCATCATAGCTTTCTTCAAAACTCTGCATACATACAATAAAGTAGCATGTCTATGGATCGTCTTGCTGCTGCAGACTTTTGCTATTTAATAGTATTATTACCACATTGAATAAAATACAGATGCTGCAGCCGTTATTTTAAGAAATTACATCGCCGTTATCATGTGCACTGCTGTACTCCACGCGGTATTCACGCCGCATTCCCACGTTCACGCCGCCCTCACACCGCCAGGTTTACCGCTGATGATCTGTTTTAATTTAATGTTTTCGGATTTCTTTGGGGGCAATTCTTCGCGTATCCGCCAGATGGCAGAAATTTATGAATTGTAATGTGTACAGTTCTGTCTGTGCTACTGTGTCAATTTGCAGGTGTTTAAAAACAGATAAAAAACAAGTCTACAGTACCACAATGGTCCATTGTGATTCGACCTTGAAGACATTTTAGGCACTTCATAATAAAAACTTATAAAACTCAAAGCTGTGTGCTTTTTTCTACATTCCTACAGTATCGTTGCACGATTCCTGACTGGACTGTACACTATGTGTACACCGTACATGTATTAAAAACATGACTGTAGTTATGCATTTTTAATATTTTCTCCAATTAATGCTGCAACAGATAACATGGTGACTGTAGCCGAAATATATGAATATTTCTTTTCGAACTACGATTTTTAAAAAATTTCACCTGATTTTCATTGTTGGAAGCGTTCGATAAGAAAAACCTCAAGTAGCGATCAGTCTTTTTTTCGCATTGACCCTCCTGCCGGAGATACAAGAGGGTATTGAGGTGTGGTCCCTGATTTTTCATTCTACACTACAGTCGTGTATACTGTTCTTTATGAGGTGGGTGGCATACAGTAATTTTTTTGGGGGGTGTGGGGTTCAAAACATTCTCATGACCTGTTCAAAAGATCTATTTGAATTAATTATCCTGCATACATACCTCTCCTCCCACAGACAGACACACACACACACACACATACACACACACACACACACACACACACACACACACACACACACACACACACTGTAAGCCTAAAAAACCAAAGTGAACTGAACTGCTTATCGACACCTCCCCCAGAGCGATTCATTAGAGGTTGAATGAATTAGAGTAGAGGTTCATTTCCAGGCTTTGTTTAACTGTATAAACTGTAGCACATCACCCCCCCCCCCCCCCCACACACACACACACACAAAGTTTAAATGATTCTCATGAATTTAAAGAAGGAACACTTTTATGACATCACTAAGTCCAAGATGGCCGATGTCACATGGTATTTCAGCCAATCAGAGAGTTTCCCACGATCTGATTGGCTGAAAAACCATTTGACGCCGGCTTTGTGACATCATCTTAAAGGCAAATAAAGCACAGCCATTCTGATTGGCTGGCATCATTCCCTTTAAGTGACATCATGTAAAAAAAAATTAAAGTCGGAACATGGTTTTAACAGCCAATCAGGTGGCTGTTAACCATTTTGAGGCTAAGTGTGACGTCACAAGCCCTATTTAAGGCCGTGACACCTCATTTGAGCCAAAGAAGCCGACGAGACAACATCGGTTGGGATTTACCATGGGGTTTTTTTGATTGACAGATGAAGAAAGAAGATAAAGAAGATCAAGACATGGTGACAGATGAAGATAGAAGAAGGTGATTAAAGAAAAAAAAAAGAAGATATGGGTACCTGATCCGGATATTCATGGCAGATGGCATCGGATGCTGTTGGAGGCCTTCAAGGTACGTCTTTTAATGGTTACATTCATTAATGTTGTAGTAATTCATTGGTTTGATTGGTTAGTGTTACTATTCATTTTGAGTTGGTTTAGGAATTAATTGGTTTGATTGGTTAATGTTTTAATTAATTCATTGTTGATGTTGTTATTGTTTGTATTGATTGAATTAGCTGGCTACTGTTTTTATTTAGTTAAATATTTTTTTTGGAGTTAGGTTTTATTATTGTGTATCTGGTGCATTAATGTATTGTAATTAGGGTGCCCATTGAGTGCTATTGAGGCTTATCATGCAAATACAGTGGCGACAACCTTTATTCTAACTCAGCTAGCTCCGCGAATTTCAGATTATCCCGGTTATGTGCGGTTTTGTGTCGTTTTCGCCTGGAGTGAATTGCGTTATTTTCGCGCCCGTGATTCAAGCATTTTATTCTCGCTGTCTGCAAAACTGCAGTGCCATGTAAAAACTCATGGGGGCATTTGCGAGCTGTTGTCTTTGAAGTCTAATACCTTCGCGGTTCAACCTACGTCAGTACACAGTCTGTGCGTGTGCGCACAGTAATAGTAAAATTGCATATTTAAAGTACATGCATTTGCAGTGCTGTGCTGCTGTACGGTACTGTACTGTATGTCTCATTTGAAAATTGTTGAAATGCAAAGGCGTGTACAGTGCTGTAGCAGTGTAAAGGGAACCCTCGCTACTGACATTGTTTGAGTAGCCCTTTTGGCAATATTGTATCTCCTTTCACATGTCAGTGCTACACACTGTATCAAACATTTAGAAACATTTACTGTAGAAACCATACACTGTATCATTGCATATACTTAACTGCCCTGTTAGAGGGTATAGAGCTACAGTAGCCTAGAATTTATTTGGGATACTGTACATACTCCTTTTTGGTCTACCCTTCCTCCACCTTATTTTTAATTCGCCGCTAACACAGGATTTATGTATTGAGGACTGTATAGTTTAATTGAGGATCTCCCCCAATAAATTTGTTTTTAACTTGATTTTCATAACACACATTACATCTCTCCCACACCATTCCTTTGAACGTGTGTCTGGTTTGAATCACATTCCAGCTTGACAGCAGTAATTTGCTGCGCATGCGCTTGTAACTTCACCCACCACTGCTTGCTTACTGTATCTGAGTGAGTGACCAAAATACAAAAAATTCTTTGATATATTTAAAATATAAATATATAAATATCATTTAAAATAATCCGTTCTGTGGGTCTGAGCGGGTTGAAATTTGCCTGGTCCTCATGCGGAAGGACCCTTGCCATAGTGGCCAAATATCAGCCTTTCACGTCCCCCAGAACCGGAGATACAAAAATACAGTTTAAAGCACATTACAAAAATGGCTTTTTTTCTGCCATGCAAGTCAATGGCAGAGACCTAAACTTTACCATTACCCTGACTCCATTCTGTTGCCACGAGAGGGTCGCTATTTGCCATGCAATCCTGCCGGAACTAGGACTACATGGTCCGAATCTGAGCCCTCTAGGTTGAACAGAACCGAAGTTATGGGTTCCAGGTTTCTGCTCATTCTGACTTAGCCGTTTCAAAGCAGCGCGGGTTTCTCCGCCATTATGCTCAATGGTAGGACCCTCCTCGCCGGCGTGACCCTTTCTCGCCGCCATTACTGCTCGGACCCTGTTGGGGTCAAGTGAGAGGGTTCCTAACATCTAGGGGCAAAATGAATTTTATTTCAAGGTGCCCTAGAACAGAAGTTCCCACGCCAATTGGCCGTGAACTTGACCGAGGCCCTAGATCCCACGCCAATTGCGCGATCATTGCTCTTTTTTGACAATATTGCCGATCTTGCGGCTTTGCGGTCTGGCAGTAAAAAAACACACAACAACATCTCCTTTATTTATGTACAGTACAGCAGGTCAAAACATGTACTGTACAGTACAGTAGAGAACAATACAGTCCAGCACAACAGTATGGTCTTACCTGTGATTACCAAAAAAAAATTTATGGTAATTTTTTTTATTTTTCCTTTCTCCACAAGCCTGCAAAAACCATCTCACTGTTTAACGATATTCAATCTGTGGAATGTGAATAAATATTAATCAATAATAAAGTATATACTGTATATAGAAATATTATTTTTCCGTCTGTACAGTATCTTGTTCCTCATTCTGTGAACAGTACAGTACTTCATTGAGAGAGGAGAGGTTTTGTGTAGAGTATACAGTACGTGGCGCTTTGCTCATTTTCTGCAGTTACTGTAGTCATTGTGTTTTTAATCCGTCCCTAGCCAAGCGTCAATCGCCTGACTGCGCCTGCGTGTGCTCTAATCCTTTTAGAGATGGGAGCTTGCTGCTTACAGCGTGTGAGTCGCCCAACCCCTCTCTCCACAGAGTTGTTAATTTGTGTTCTTAATCTGTCCATAGCCGAGCTACAAAGCCTCAGTGCGCCTGCGTGTAATCACCCCCCCCAACCCTTAGAGGCTTTGTTTATGGTAATGCTTTGGAAAATCCCCTCTCAAATTTGAAATGTAAATCTGATGTGCACGGCATTGTGAGAATTGAGAGTAAAAAAAACATTAACTGATTCATGTTGTTTTTACATTCATTCTTATACTGTCGGGGGGGGGGTGGTTGTTATCAATGATTACGATAACCAGGAATGTGAATAAATATTTATTGTATTTCATCAGGGAAAAAAAATACAAAGATAAAAATAATCATGAATAATACATACTGCTGCCTTTATTAAATTCTTCTGGCAGATTGAAATCGGAGAAACATTTACAAAACATTTGTAAAACATGGAGATACATGAAAAATGGACATTTATATGAATATTAATTAATAATACATACTGTAATGTACTGTGTAATATATATATATATATATATATATATATAAATATATATATATACATATATATATATATATAATCAAAAAATAAATAGATGATACCGTTCTGTGGCTAACGAAATGCTTTTATTTGTGCGAGCTTTCGAGATACACTGATCTCTTCTTCCGGCGATGTTACAATGAATGAAGCAAAAGGAAGAAGAGATCAGTGTATCTCGAAAGCTCGCACAAATAAAAGCATTTCGTTAGCCACAGAACGGTATCATCAATTTATTTTTTGATTATTGAAGCTCGGCTAACACGGTACTGATACCTCTTCATGTATATATATATATATATGGAGAAAAAAGAAAAGAAGCGCCCGATCCTTGTGTAAAATCAGATAACAATTTTAATACATCACGGACAAGACAAATGCACACTTACAATTTGTCTGATAAAATCAAGCATATTATGGGACCAGCCCATGCACCAACAGAAGACTCCACGATCACCTCCGTGCGTACTGCAATCCTTCAGAATGCTGGATCCTGTGTCTGCTTCTGCCGTTGTCCCAGAGGGTAAGGGGATCTAATTGCCTTTTCGACTGCTTAGTTGTAACCTGCAGCCGCCGTTCACCTCTCTCGTGGAGCACTGGGACCCGGAAAGGACTTGGCACACGTCACCACGTCTTCACGTTGGTAGCTGGGAGCTGCTCGACCACCGTAGGTTTCACTGCCACATATCCCTACGCGTTTCTTCCGTCCTTGCGGATTTCATCAGGGGATCGCATCAGGGCATACACACGGCCCCTGCCATTCATTTTATATTGATAACTATTGGTTTGAACTATATTTATCCACCTGGTGCTACTACCTACCATTTATATCGACGTTGCGGCAGTTTTGGTGTATCTGGTAAGGGGCGCTGTCTTTAACTTTGTCACACATATATATATATATATATATATAAATATTATTTTTTCCGTCTGTACAGTATCTTGTTCCTCATTCTGTGAAAAGTACAGTACTTCATTGAGAGAGGAGAGGTTTTGTGTAGAGTATACGTGGCGCTTTGCATATACATTTTGCAGGCACAGGTCCCTGCCTGTCCGGTGGAGCTAAAAATCTACTGTTTGTTTTTTGTGCCTGAGGCACAGGGAGTTAAAGTGACTTGCTTACTGTATTTGGGGGTTGTATTTGGGGGTTTATTGATCGAATTATTATGATGAACTGCCTTTTGAAATTACAGTACTGTAGTCTTTCTTTGAACTGCAACACAACTAATCCTTCAGCCCTCCCCCACGCACACACAAACTATTTTAGCCACACACCTCCAGAGTCATTCATTTTCTGCCGTTACTTTAGTCATTGTGTTTTTAATCCGTTCCTAGCCAAGCGTCAATCGTCTGACTGCGCCTGCGTGTACTCTAATCCTTTTAAAGATGGGAGCTTGCTGCTTACAGCGCATGAGTCATCCAACCCCCTCTCTCCACAGAGTCGTTAATTTTCGGAATATTGCCATTGTGTTCTTAATCTGTCCATAGCCGAGCTACAAAGCCTCAGTGCGCTTGCGTGTAATCACACCACCCCCCCCCCCAACCCTTAGAGGCTTTGTTTACGGTAACGCTTTGGAAAATCCCTTCTCGATTTTGAAATGTAAATCCGATGTGCACAGCATTGTGAGAATTGAGAGTAAAAAAACCATTAACTGATTCATGTTGTTTTGTCATTCATTCTTATTCATTGGTGTACTGTAGGGGTGGGAGGGGGGATTTGTGGTTGTTGCCAATGATTATGATTGTCAGGAAAGTGAATACATATTTATTTTATTTTATCAGGAACCAAAAAATACAAATATAAAAATAATCATGAAAAATACATAATGCAGTCTTTATTAAGTTATTTTGGCAGATTGAAATTGAATAAACATTTAGAAAACATTTGTAAAACATGGGTAAACATGAATAATGCACATTTATAAGAATATTATTTAATAATATATACTGTAATGTATAATATATATATATATATATATATATATATATATATATATATAGTAATATTATTTTTTCCGTCTTTATCTTGTTCCTCATTCTGTCTACAGTACAGTAGTTCATTGAGAGAGGAGAGGTTTTGTGTACATCATTACTGCTGTTTATATACTGTACATTTTACTGTACAAGCAGATTAGACTGGACACAAAACCCCACCTCCTCCCAGGCCACCCTTTTTTCCTGAAACAACAAGAAAACAAAAAATTAGTGCAGTTACTGTATGTGCGTACTGTATTATGGCATTATGTAATGTGTAGTACTACTGTAGATGGCTGGTGCTGCTTTCTCTGGAAAGAAAAAAATTGAGCAGTTAGTAGGCAGTTACTGTAGTACTGTCAAACTAGTCTATAATGGAACTACTGTATACTCTGACTACTGTTAAATTCTATGTACTGTAACCTGATGGCTTGTGCTGTTCTCTCTGTAAAGAAAAAACTGTAACTACTGTATACTCTGACTATCTGGAAAGAAAAAATCTGTGCCATACTTACCTGTATCATACTGTACTTACAATACTACAGCACAGTACTACTTTCCTGATGCTTGCCCATTACACGTGATGACAATGGGCAACACAGTGGCAATATGGTCTATATATTTATTGCAGCGTTCCACGGTGAGTACATCGTTCCAAAAACTCATTATGCCTTTCAACAACTCGTCCTTTTTGGAGGGTTTTGCCACTTTCCGGATATGGTCCTTCAGCTGATGCCAGACCATTTCGATCGGATTGAAGTCTGGTGATCTGTCATTGGAAAAAAAGGACAATTGGTTTAAGAGATAAAAACAGCGGGGAACAAAAATGGGACACGGTCTACTGCACTTACTCCGCTGGCGTCTTCACCCAGTTGATGCCGCGCTCAAGGATATGCGCTGTTGACGCGGTGTGCTTCGGATCGTTGTCCTGGTAGAAGCGGTGACCATTGGGGAACTCGCGTGTGATGTATTGCACTATCTCGGGCACAATGTTGTCTTGGAAGAAAGCTTTATTCATGATTTCTATAGCAAGAAAAGAAAAGTGCTCAAAAAACTGCACAATAGTACAGTACAGTGCATACAGTAAGGCAACACTAGTAAAGTATAGTGCATTAGGCGACATTATACTGTATTTGATAAATTTTACCTTCAAAGATGACAATGCATCCCAGTCCACGCCTAGAGATGGCACCCCACACATGCAGCTTCACAGGGTGTTTTGGCCGCGGCTTCAAAGATATGCAGCCTTTTTTGTGGAATGCAAAGCTGGCAAATCTCTCCAGCGACACAGTAGACTCATCAGTGAAGATGCAATCCTGGAAAGTCTCCCCACTGTCGATCCATGCCTGGGCCTGGACCACTCTTTTGATTTTGTTTGCGTCCCGTATCATGGGGTACGCTCTGTAATGACAAGGAATAAAAAAAAATTGCAGTACAGTACAGTACAGTTTTCTAAACAACACTTTTACCTCCTGTACTGTCTAGTACTAACCTCACACGTCCATATTTCCATCCAATGCTGCGTCTCATCTTCTTTATTCTGCTCTCGGATACAGTCAGATTGTGCTTTTCCTGCAGAGTGTTTACAACCCTTAATGCACTTCTCTCATCATTCTCCTCACTTATTTTGTCCACCAGAAGAGTTGTCTCCCTACAATGTAAAGAAAATATATTGTTTTATTAATATGCAGCAATATAAAATGTATATATTTAAATATAATGTTGTAATATAAATATACCACAAAATATATAAAATGTATATACTGTAAATACAATGTTGTAATATAAATATACCACAAAATATATACTGTTTTACGATAAATATAAATATACAAAAAATGTATACTGTTGTACTATAAATATAAATATACAAAATATATATATACTGTTGTAATATATATGATCTGTTATTTATATTATCTGTTATTTATTTGATTACCACATGTATTACTACTGTGAAGCGCTATGTACACTAATGGCGCTATATAAATAAAGACATACAATACAATACAATACAATATAAATATAAATATACTTCCTATATATACCGTTGTACGATAAATATAAATATACTAAAAAGTATACTGTTGTACTATAAATATAAATATACAAACTATGTTGTAATATAAATCAACAGAAATAACAACAGTATTAGATACAGAACTGTACTGTAGATGTACTGTATGAACAGTACAGTACGTACAGTTTTCTATATTTTTTTTTGTTAAGTTTTATAAATATACTTACGCGTTAGTTACCCTTGGTGCCCTTTTGTGGTCTCTGTTTTTTCCGTATGCATGATAGCACACGGTGGTTGCTGGTACAACGAGGTCAGAAGTAGCTAACCAGTGCCGGATAGCAGCAATTCGGTGTCCGCTTGTGTACATCTCCTTAATTCGCATGCTGAGATCCTTTGAAAAGTTTTTAACAGGCATTGCTGCGAGTAGAAAGAAATACAAACACAAGAATGTGTATTCGATGTTTAGTCGATGTGTATTCTATGTGCAGTCAATACACAAAATGGATGGTGTATTTATACGGTAATGACTCACATTATAGTACGCCCACTTTCAACACCTGTACCTGGTCGCCATGCATAAAAGGTCACACACTTTGCATAGCCCACCGCTCGATGATCTGTATCTGAACTTGCCCTTGTCCAAATACTGCATTGTGCCACCTGCTTCCATGGAGCAACCTCGTTTCTATGGACGCAGGTACCCACTCGCCTCTGCCGTGCCTGTCAGTCAGAAAAAGCGAAAGGCGGCAGCCGTTTCCACGCCAAGGCAAAAGCGTCAGGCTAAGGCCAATAAAGAAAACCTTCTGCTGACCCCAAAGGCTAAGGGTTTTCTTAGACGTAAGCCTTATTATGTCAAGAGTATATACGGTGATGTACTCTCGACGCAAAACGATTGGCAGCCAACCCATCGAACCCGCAGACCACTTCCTCACATACACTTCGACGACTCTGCTGTCACTGTCCCGGAAATCTTTAGCCATCTTCTCCATCCCCATCTTCTCCGGTTCCATCCGACGACGCCGCCGGGTCACTTTCTCCTATGCTCTTAGACGACTCTGCTTCTCGCCCGGAAATCCAAAGGTCACTTTCTCCATCCCTCTTCGACGACGCTGCCACTTCTCCTCTACTGGGTATCCACAGGTCACCTCCTCCACTCTTCCTCGATGTCGATGCCGCTTCTGTCCATGGAACCCCCATCTCATCCTCCGTTGCACCCATCCCCCCAGATGTCCAGACGCCATGCACAAGAAGCAGCTCGTTAGACCGGATGCTGAATGGGATAAGTGTAGATCTCCCTGGGAATTCTATTGTGCTAGCAAAGATAGATTTGCTTCTGGAGACAATGCTAAATGTGGAGCAACGGATGCTACAAATGGATCAACGGATGGATCGACGGATGTAAAAGATAGAGGCTGACATAGAGGGCATACATTATTTGCTCGGTGCTAATGCCCCTGTTTCCCCGACGCTGGAGCAGGGGGCTGACATGGATGTGATGAATGGGACCTTCGACCCCCTTCCATCACCAAGCGCACCCCCTCCACCAGAAGATGCAGTGTACATGTATGCCGTTGAGGAGGACATGACAACCCCGTCAAGACCACGCCAGGAGACAACACAGTGACCACGACCGGAGGAAAGCTTCCTCCCAGACAACCTACCATCGCCCGTCGTCTCAAGCACACCCGCTCCCAAAAGACCTACACCCGCTCGCATCGATACGGTGCCCGACATCACCCTGTGCGATCTGCCACCGAAGCTCAGGGAGAAGTATAGGGTGAAGAGTGCTGGTGCACCCCACAAGTATGCCTTGTTAATTTTTAAGAACCATGTTCCCTACTCTTTGTACTGCGACTGGGCCTTCAAAGTGAACTACGATGGAAATCGCGTAAAAAAGGCGCTTCCTGTCAATTTAATTAAAAACATTCTGGATGAAATGCGGCGCTTTCATCCAATTACAGATCCTGTAATGAAAGGCGTTCGAGACTGCACTAATGGCGTTTTGCGCCATGCAAGGAATCGGCCATGGACGGACAATGCAGAGGACTTTCTGTAAGACCATACTGTACTGTTGTGCTGAACTGTACTGTACATGTTTTGACCTGCTGTACTTAAACAAAGGATATGTTGTTGTGTGTTTTTTTACACAGGACATGCACAATTCCATTCCCTGGTGGCTGCAAACAGGCACGGTTTTCAAGGTTGTCCTGAAAACCTGCCCTGTTTGCTGCCCTCGAGGACTGTACTGTACTGGTGCAGGTCTGACTGACAGTGTTGCGCACCATCCCACTGTACTGTACTATATACTGTGTTTCTTTAATAAAGGAGATGTTACTTAAAATATTTCAACTTTGTACAGTATTTGTAAATAAATGTTTTTGTACTTACTCCACAAATAAAAGAACATGTTGATTTGTCTTACATTGTTTCCATTTGCTCCTTTGCTCCTTTGATAGTGTAACAAAATACAGTGTTTCTAGAATGTCGAGGCTTACTGCACTGTTTTGTTACTGCCAGACCGCAAAGCCGCAAGATCGGCAACATTGTCAAAAAAGAGCAATGATCGCGCAATTGGTGTGGGAACTAGGGCCTCGGTCAAGTTCATGGCCAATTGCCGTGGGAACTTCTGTTCTAGGACACCTAGAAATAAAATGAATTTTGCCCTAGATGTTAGGTACCCCCTCACTTGACCCCAACAGGGTCCGACCAGTAATGGTGACGAGAAAGGGTCACGCCGGCGAGGAGGGTCCTATCATTGACCGTAATGGCGGAGAAAGCCACGCTGCTTTGAAACGGCTAAGTCAGAATGAGCAGAAACCTGGAACCCATAACTCCGGTTCTGTTCAACCTAGAGGGCTCAGATTCAGTCACCATGTAGTCCTAGTTCCGGCAGGATTGCATGGCAAATAGCGACCCTCTCGTGGCAACAGAATGGAGTCAGGGTAATGGTAAAGTTTAGGTTTCTGCCATTGACTTGCATGGCAGAAAAAAGCCACTTTTGTAATGTGCTTTTAAACTGTATTTTTGTATCTCCGGTTCTGGGGGACGTGAAAGGCTGATATTTGGCAACTATGGCAAGGGTCCTTCCGCATGAGGACCAGGCAAATTTCAACCTGCTCAGACCCACAGAACGGATTATTTTATATTATATTTATATATTTATATTGTAAAGATATTAAAGAATGTATTGTATTTTGGGTCGAGGACTGTAGTGGTGCAGACTGTTTTGCACACCATCCCACTGTACAGTATACAGTATGTATTGACTTGTCATTCTTTAATAAAGGAGATATTGCGTTTTGCTTTTTTTGTGAATGAATTAAGAATTTGTTTTTAAAACATGTGACTGTAAACCATACTGACTGACAAATGTTTTCACACATGTACTGTACTGTAGCAGTAAACCATACACCTGTTGATGTTTTGAATTGCTGTGCACTTAAAATGTTTCAACATTGTACAGTATTTGTAAATAAATGTTTTTGTACTTACTCCACCAATAAAAGAACATGTTGATTTGTCTTACATTGTTTCCATTTGCTCCTTTGATAGTGTAACAAAATAGAAGACACATAATGTAAGTGATACTGTACATGTAGAATAAATGCATAGTTTTATTTTTTCGGGTTTATTACACAGTTTACTGTACGGCCGGAAAACATCAGCATACAGTACTGTTTCAGGTAGAGTATTCTATCCTAATCAATATCAAGGGCAAAAAAACTGTAGATGTGGGGTTTTAAATCCGATTCAGCAATGTGCAGGCATTGTCACACAACGCGATATTATCCATCGAAATCCCCCCATTAGCCGTTTTCTTTTCTGAGGAAAAACAAAAAGAAAAATTTTAATGTACATTAATGATCAGACCCCTAAAAAGTACACAGCCAGCCCCACCAATAATTTTCTCCTGTTCACATGCGCATGCGCCTAGCGTTCCACCAATTATTCAGTATCTGCAGTACAGTACTGTAGAAGCCGCTCAGCCAATGATATTGCTTACAGGAGAATCGCTTAGCTTTGGAATCGCACCGATATTTACTGTATACAGTATTGTCAAAATAAAAAAAACACAGAAAATAATACGGCAACAATACTCACCATAGTATTTCCCATTCAGCTGGCGCCGGTGCCGGTCCAATGCCGGTCCAGCTTTCTTGATCATCCACGTCGATAGTTTGCAGCGGGACTAGTCCACCTGAAGTCAGCTGTTGAGGCTGGAAATTGCTTAGGTACATGCAAGCTTCATCAAAACTGCACGCAAAATCCGTCTCAGCCTCAGGCTCAGGCTCAGGGTTGTCACTGACGGCGTGACCGTCATTGGAAGCCGGTGCTGGTGCATTGCTTGGCAGCGACTGTTGTTTCTTAGTTGGTTTTAACACGACCCTTCGCCTTTTGCCGCCTTCATGATCATAGATACCGGAAAAATCCGGTGATACACACCAATACCCTCCAACAAATTGTGGCTCAATACGATGAAAACAGGGATTGCTACATAACCTTTTCCTTACTGCACGCTTCCACGTATGAGGAGTTGGCGAAAATATGTAAAAGTCATAGTTTTCGATAAAATATTGATAAATTTGAACAACTGTTGCTATCTTATCCTCTGTTGCATTAATCGCGGCACATATCAAATACGCGTAACTTTTGTCGGGTTTTTGGAAAGCAGGCTGCACTTGAACACTCATGGCGGGCGGGTCTCTGGAGAATACTGTAACCCAAACTGGTCTTTGTCTTTCTTTAATATGGAAAGCCTAAATTGATACATTTTTGCAACCTCTTCCTTCAGTCTCAAGGCCAAGTTACAATAGCACACTGTGGTATCTTTTTTAAACGAAACACCTGCAAGTTGACTCATTACTGACTGACGCGCATGCGCATTACAATTCATGAATATCTGCCATCTGGCGGACACGCGAAGCATTGCAGCCTATTAAATCCAAACCATTATCAATAAACCCATCAACCTCGCGTCAGCCGGGCATGACCCGTGGCTGGGAACGCAAAATGAACGCGGCATGTGCCAGGTGAAGAGTGTCGCATTCCAGGAACAAGCCGGTGAAAAAATGGTGATTTGTTAGACTAAAAGCTGCCGCAGCAGTTTTATTATTATATGGGTATGATGTACCACTATACTACTCAATGGGTACAGGGTGGGTATAGTCAGTTCAGGGTGGGTGCTTATTGTACTGTATGTGTTAGGGGGGTGTATTTAGTTCGAAATAATGTTTATTATTTTTGTAAGCACAACATTGGTACCGCAGGCCCGCGGGTACCCCGGGACTCCCGTGGAGACTCCGGGATGGCCGCGGGGTTAGCCGGGACAACCGCACAACCTCAGGTCTCCCTCGGGGACCCCCGCGTGGTCAGCCGGAGACACCCGCCGGCCTGTTTTATGGGTGCTGCGCATGCAAAAATGTAAAGCAGGACATTTTTCAAAGTCCAGCTTTTTTTGCGTCTACTTTGAGCTGACGTGTTCTGTTCAATGCAACTTTTGCGTACGCTAAGGTTGCGTTGCTTAGAGCATCCCGCTTAAGGGCAGAATTTAACGCAAACATGGTTACTAACGAGCAAAGTTGGAATTTCCTGAAAAAGGTCAGTTTTAGAGCGCAAAGTGCCTGTTTGCGTTGCTTAGTGCATTGTGTTCAGCGCAACATCACGTTCTAAGAGCACTTTGCGCTCTAAAAGTTACTTAACGGAGCTTAGTGCATGACCCCCTGAGTTTCTGGAACAACATACTCACAGTACAACGATGCAATATATATACAGATCATGTAGCTAGCGTGTTGCCCGTTCTTTTACAGCATAATGGGCAGGCCACCGGAATGTTGTAAGGTACTCTACTGTGCTGTAATAAGGTAAGTACAGGTACAGTAAGTATGATACAGGTAAGTATGGCACTCAAAATATATATATAAATATACAGTATTATAGTTATAGTTATACAGTATATAGTTAGCGCAATATAGATAAAAAGCAGGAAACACCCCCCTCCCCCCAATACTGGCAGGTAAGACACAGTGCTCCAATCCATAACTTGTTATAGTTATACTGCAGTTATACAGTTATACTGTATATAGTTTGACAGTAGTTATAGTCCCATATTGTGAAATACTCAATGCCTTTAATGCACTAATTTTTTCTTTTCTTTTCAGAGCTGCAGCACTACAGGAAAGGGGGGACTACATGTGTAAAAGTATTATACTGTGTGTATACGGTAGTAACAGTCAGTAATTTACTCTAACCCCCCCAAACAAAACAACTACAGAATGTAATGCAGCCATTACGAAGAAGATAAAGACAAGATTGTAAATTTGGAAGAAGAATTATTCATTTTTCCATGATTATCCTGTACAAATACAATTGTTCATTCTTTAAATTAAAGTGTGTGTGTGTCTGTGAGGGGTGGGGGTGGGAGAGGTGTGTATGCAGGATTATTAGTTCAAAGAAAAGCTGCTATTCAAATTTACAGCAGCTTCCCAGACCGGGCGTGTGTCTAATAAATCGCTCCGGAGGGAGGTGTCGATAAGCAGTTCAATTCACTTTGGTTTGTTAGGCTTACAGTGTGTGTATGTGTGTGTCTGTGTGTGGGCGGGGGTGAGGGGGGTGTATGCAGGATTAATATGTCAAACAAATCTTTTGAACAGGTCATCAGACTGTTTTGAACCACACACCCCCAAATAAAAATTACAGTACTGCACCGACACACTTTATTCGAGCAAATACCTGGTATGTACCTGGCAGATACCTGGAATGCGCCGCTCCTCACCTCTGACAAGCCCCGTTGCGTTTGCCTTCCCAGCCTGGGTTCATGCCTGGCTGACGGGCGACTGATCTGTTAAATGATAATGATTAGGATTTAATAGGCTGCAATGCTTCGCGTGTCTACCAGATGGCATAAATTCATGAATTGTAATGCAGTATATATATATATACTGTGCAGTATTGCAGCTAGCGGGAATAAAATGCTTCAATCCCTGCTTGGAAAATACCTCAATGCACTCGGGCAGAAAACAGTCACAAACCTCAATACACCCGGGTATACCCGAATTCGTGGGACTAGCCGAGCTCGAATAAAGTGTGTCGCCAGTGTATGCCACCCACCTCTCAAAGCACAGTATATATGACTGTAGTGTAGAATTAAAAAGCTAGTGATTGATTCTTATAATAGCAAAAATTGTTATGCAAGCCCATGTCGAGAAACAAAACAAAAAAAGGGGTCTATTTTTTTTTTCAGACTTGAAATTCACATTGAATGGGAAGTCATTCAAACCAAATCCCCATATGCGTTTCAACAAGGTTCCAAAGAGACATACACACACATGCACCTTAATGTGATGACACGCATATGCGTTTCAACAAGGTTCCAATGAGACATACACGCATGCGCCTAAATGTGATTACACGCATATGCGTTTCAACAAGGTTCCAATGAGACACACACGCATGCGCCGAAATGGGATGACACGCATATGCGTTTCAAAAAGTTTCCAATGAGACATACACGCATGCGCATGCGCTAAAAAAAACATTATGAAAGGAAGAGCAAGCCTACAGTAGCAAAAGTTGAAAGTATTGATTAATAACAATACATTCAGAATAAAAGATATACATTTTTATTTTTGTGGTTTCTTAGTAGAGACATACTGTACACACATGAGTGGAAAAAATATTTAACATTCGGAAGAAGCGATGTATTTTTGTATTACTCCTTTTCCCTTTATTATCCTGTACAAATACAACACTTAATTCGTACAAAATACTTCTTTCCCATGTACGCCATGCAGTTTGAACTCCTAACGTTAATCTACAGATTACAATTACACACACACTTGCAGAACTGAACAGCAATAAAAGACAGGTTGAATTGCTATTAGATTTTTAAAACAACAACTCTCGATCTCCCACTTGAGTTTCTTGACTATATCGCAGACCGCGCTAAAATGCAATTTTCTGGACCCGATACAAACCCGAATCAACACGCGTCTTAAGGCAGTATGGTTGGAAGAAATCGCGCCCCATCACATGGATATTCCGAGGTATACACCGCTTGATTTGCTAAAATTATGGCTGCTGCATCTGTAGACCCAATTGGCAATAATGGTCAGCTATTTACTGCTTCCATGACCCCTAGTCCACATGTCAATAGTAATGTGTACTCTACTGCACTCTGACCGAGCAAGTGCCTCACCACAGTTGCAACAACCTTTCTGTATGGGAAGCACCTTGTCCAACGTGGCTCCACACATTGCATTATCTCTCTAAACCACTTATAGTCTACAAATTTAAAAGGCAACAAGTCCATCACTATAATTTTTAGCTAATTTGCAGCAGAAGCAGAGCTCTGTCGTGAGTGCAGTGGAAATGCTTCCCGAAACCGTGGGCTGTTGTTGTTGCTTTGGTATGCATGTCTGACTGCTTCTACTACTATCAATAGCACTGACATGTCTGTTTTTCAAACTCCTGTGGATAGCACCCACCCGATTGTTATCTTCACTGCTATTAATCATCATCCCTATTACAGGAAGATGATCTAAATCAACATGATTCCCAAATTCACCATGAGCCAATTGTATCCGTGTTGGGGGTGACTGTAGTGACAGTAAGTAATTGTCACCCTCTCCACCTGTCAGAACACTGTGATGCTTTTATGCTCTGACCCCCTTTGTATTACCCTGACTACAGTATCTAAGATCAGGGGTGCGCAAATTTTTTACGTCATGCCCTTCATGCCTCTTACTGGCTCTCCAGCATCTCATTTTTGCAACATCACCCCTGGATTTAGAAAGTGATTGAAAGTGGGCCTCTTTGAGATCTTCATCATCATACCCACTGCTGAGGAAACTATGCTGTCAGTCATAGTGACATGTCATCAGGAGAATCCAGAGAGAAGGTAAGAGACAGTTACAGAGGCCCTGTGCTCTCACCCGGCAATCAATTTCAATGTTGTTGGGAGGAGAGCGGGCCACTGTATCTTAGAATGGTGATGGCTGGTTATGTGACTTCTTAATGCAGAGGTGCCAAGATGAGTACCTTGTCTACCCATTTTCACAACTGTTCAACATAATTTAAACAATATTTGTCTGCACTCTGATCATTTGAAAGTTTAAAAATCCACACAATACTGTAACTCTTGCATGGAAAATATGGCATATGGGAGACAAAACTGTTGGTTCCTGTTGTTGTGATCATGGTCATCGACATTGTGGTTCTGGTGGTGTTGGGTCATCACAACATGAACTACTAGTCAATGATACTAGTGATGATGATGCAATATAATGTAGAACTGGCATAGACTGTTTATCAAAGGGTGATAATGAGGAGTAGGGTAGAATCAATGTACATGCTTTTGATGTTGATGTTTGGGCATGTTTAAATAATTAATATATAGGCATGTTACTGCTTGCAGTTCTTCCTTTAGTAAATGATGCATTTTACCAATCTTTTACAATGATCAAAGTATCATCAACGACACCTGAAGCATTATAACATTCATCATCATCAGTGCCATCACCAGCATCACTGTTCAAATCAATTTCTGAATCACAGTCTTTCATCACATCATCATCACCATCAACAATATCCTCATCAGAATCCTCATTTACAACAAGTGATTTTTTTAATACATGAATCAGCATCAAGTCCATCCCCTTGCTCTTAAGAGTCATCATCATCATATCCCTCTTCTTCACCCGACTCTCTTAATACTGTACTGTAGCTCTTTAAAGCATTGCACTATCAATGCTAGAGCTTGTTTGGCTTTCATAAATGTTGTTGAATGTGACAAGAATGATGTGCCTTTTGCAGATGACTTAGTGGCAGAAGTAACAGCAGCTGGCACTGGCAGTGGTGATACTGGCTTTTCCCTGGAACTGACTGTTTTATTCACATTCTCAATTGGAGTAGTACTTGTACTAGCCCTAGGCTGACTTGAAGGTCATGTTCCCAGTTTTAACCTCCTTAAAACTGAAGGTTAATTATCTGGACAGGTTGGGGGACTTTCTGTGGTGATATTGGGAATAGTATTTGATGACATTGCCCTTCAGTTGATTCTTGCAGTGACTGCTGTGAGTAATATGCGCAGAATATATATATATATATATATATATATATATATATATATATATATATATATATATATATATATATATATATGTGTATATATATATATATATATATATATATGCATAATTTCTTGTAATTATTACCATGTATGTTTTGTCATTTGGATGTAGCACTGGGCCCCCCCTGTGTTTGCTGTATTTGTGTGCCACAAAAGCCCAGTTGCACTCTATGTGGCATTACATATAGTCAAGATTAGGTGGGTGTGGGCGTTTGAGCTTGCTGGGTGCTCATTTGCATGTCATTTCCCAGAATCCCTTGCTGCAGTGGAAGCACTGTGTGCTGGGTGATAATGGTGAAAGGCAGGGTTGGAGACCTGTCTAAGAAATGCAAATGAGCATGCAGTTATATTTCCATTTGCTATATGCTTTGCTGTGGAGGGTTTTTGTCACTTTTTTACCCACCATAACTTTACTAAGTGTATATATATATATATATATATTGTGATATATTGAAGCAAAAGGTGTTTGAGGGGAGGTATATAGGACCCAGCACCTTCCAGGGTCTGTTCCCTTCACTTTCACCTGAGCCCTAATTAATGAGCTTCAAGGTTAAAAGGCAGCACAGACAGCTTCCTGTGCTGCTGCTGTGCTGGTCTGAAGGCACACACACAGACAGCCCTGTGAGATACTGCAAAGGGAAGCTGCAGGTACAGTGTCTAAAGTGGGGAAAGAACTTAGTTTTCCCCACTGGTAGTTAGGGACTAAGCTGTATTAGTCAGAACTCTGAAAAGGAGTTAGGCTTTTTGTTTCTGTTTTATCTTATAAGTTAACCCTGTTCCTGCTTTGTACCTGGCAAATAAACCCTCCTGGGCATCAACACTACGTTTCCCTGCCTTTGATCTGGATAAAAGAGACTGCAACGTGGTGGGAACATCACAATATATATATACAGTGTTCGACAAACCCATACATTTGCACGCCCCGGGCGAGTGGATTTAACATCGTGGCGAGCTCCTATTGGCCCAAGCAGCACACATTTGGTACTAGGTGGCGAGTAGATTTTTTTGTTTGGCGAGTAGATTTTTTGGTGATTTGTCGACCACTGTATATATATCTATATATATATATATATATATCTATATAGACCATACGATACCGGTTGCAACACGACATCAAGGGACAGCACGCAGGTAAGTAAATCAAAAATGTTCTATATTTGATAGAAGACACATCTAGAACATTTTTGATTTACTTACCTGCGTGCGGTCCCTTGATGTCGTGTTGCAACCGGTATCGTATGGTCTGTTATTGCTTTATGGGATAAGCACCAAAACTTATTTACTTGCATATGGTGTGCCGGCTGTGCATTGGATTCTATATATCTATATATATATATTTATATATATATATATATATATATATATATACATCTTAACCCAGGCTGTGCATGGGGTCCATGTTAAAATGGATTTGAAGCAAAGATGTGTGCTCATTTGCATGTCATTTCCCAGAATCCCATGCTACAGTGGAAGGGCTGTATGTTGGGTGATAATGGTGAAAGGCAGGGTTGTAGACCTGTATAAGACATGCAAATGAGCAAACAGTAATATTTCAATTTGCTATATATACTGTATGTAGCCCTGTTTCCCCCCCCTCTCTGGAATTTTTTTGCTGCTACAGATGTATGTGGTGCGGTCATACCTTTGAGGGTGCCGGAGAGCTAAGTATCTGCGATGTTGTGGGGCCACAGGACAGGTTTTCGGTGATCCTAAGGTTCTTTCCATGTGGTAGACAGCAACTCAGTCAGAAGTATATAAATGGAATCTTTATTTATAGCACCCACTTCAGGATGGTATAAAAGTGTTGCATATAGTAGAGGGGTTTCTGGTCCATAGATGGTGCTGGCCAGCAGATAATGTGATGAGGCCTTGTGCTAAGCCCTGATCTTGGCTCCTCCACATACTGCATGATGGGCTGAAGGAAACTCCAACACACTCACCTCTCCCCAGGGGGGGCGGGGGAGAACTGACTCCTATACAGTAATTTAGAACATCCTCCCTGAGGTGAGGCTCTTGCTCAGTCAGAGTGCACAGGGTCTGCACACGATAGGCAGCAACACAGAACCAGTGTCACCACCTCTCCTGCCTACATGTTTTGACTTCCTCAGGGGTATGCCCACCCATATCGGGGATTTAATTTATACATCAACTATTGCCATAGTGACTTGAATCAATTTGAATTGTAAATAAGAACTATTGTTATTATATGTAACAATTATGTTACATACAGTTTACGTAAACATTAGAGATGGACGAATCCGAGTAAATCTGTTTCTCGTATTTTCCCCCAAAATCCCTTTTGCGGTGTAAAATCCACAAACGAATTTGGTCGCTTTTAATCTAGGTGGATTCATCAAAAATCGCCATTGGGTAAAACCCGTGGACGGATTTGTGGAATCTGCGGATTCAGTAATCCGTTGGGATTTTTAAGACTCCGCTAACAGATTGCTGAAACCACGGCTAGGATTCAACAAATCCGTCATTCTGACCTTGCATCCAATATAACTGCCTAAAAAACTGAGTGTGAAATTGGAAACGTTAGTGGACAAGGGTATCGTAGTAGGCTAGATAATTGCACTTGTATCTAAACATTGATTAAGACCGTGTGGTACAAGGTGTTTAATTGAAAGATCCAATAAGTCTCTTTTGACAACAAATGGCAAGATCACAAATCTCAGTCAGTGACTTAATGAGATGTTAACTTCAGTGCTAATAGGGATTTTCAAAGCTCCCTAACGAGGCATTAAGTGCTGACTTAACGCTCTGCCTGGAGCCATTAATTGAGCCAGCTGTGCTGAAGCAGAGCTATCTTAAAAACTTGACCTGTTTGGGTCTTTGAGAACAGGAGTTGCCCACCCCTGGGCTAGTGTGCATGTAGCCCTGGTAAGAAATTGGGCTATAGTTCTATCCTCCTCCTGGTATAATTCATGATAAGGGCAGGTTTCCAGGAGTTATCATGGGTTTCCCCCACTTCAAGCACTTGCCCTGAATGGTGGAGGTAGGTCATCTGACCCTGTGTCCAATCAAGAGACACAGGGGCGGTGCCTGCTGAGATCATAAAGAGCAGTGCATTGTCCTATTTGAGTGTGAGTTCTGACACAGTAGTCTGTCAGTGTGTCAGAGTTGAGATAGTGTGTTAGTGAGGAGAGGAGCAGCTCATGAGTAGAGCTGCTATAGCTATAGTTAGTGAGGTGGACCAAATACCTCTCACCCTGCTTAGGGGGTGAGGGAAGACCTAGCCCCACTCTGCATGCCCTTTGGTCCAAAGTGGCGGCAGAGACCATCACAAGGGAGAACAGTTAGTGGACTGCGCATCAACTGAACCTGTCGGCTGCTGCTGCCCAAGAGAATAAAGAGTCTGCTGGTTTTAAAGATAACCTTGTGTGAGACTGGAATCTCTCATCCCTGGGAGGGGGATTTCTTTGGTAGGGATTCCACCCTGCATGCGTCCCTGGGGCTTACTACAGATGGAGGCGCTGCACCATTGAACGAGAACGATGGCATTCACCCTAGTAACCTGTTCCTGTTGTCCCCCATGTCATCGCGGGAGACTCAGGCCCTCCTTTTGCCAGCAGGAATGCACCACACAGAGACATATAGCCAGACCCCAGAACACCTTAGGGGGCCCAATCTGCGATTGGGGGGGGATAGATGGGTTATATGTAAAATTAGTGAGAGATATGCAGTAAAATAAGTTACCGCTGGTTGTGCGTTTTTGCATGGCAGCTACTCAAAATTATTAGTAGGATGAACAACTTCCACCTATTTTATGTGATAATAAAATAAACGAATAAACGAGCAACAATTTTTTTTCTTAACTGCAGTACCTACTTTTAAGAAGTCAACCCCAAAAAGCTAAGCTAACTTGCATTAGGTACAATATTCACCACTAATACATACTGATTTTTAAAAATGCAAATGAACATGCATGATTTCATTCTTCAGTCAGCAGGTTACAGTATGCACATCTAATATAACAATTGTTTTTATATAGTGAAGTAGGGTCAAATTCTTAACTAAGGGTCTCTCTGGGCTTTGTTTTCTTATTGATGGAGATGTGAGGTTAAAGCTTGAGTTAGGCAGTGCGTTTTGAATCTAGCTACAGTATGTTTAATATCTACAGTATGCTGGGTGGGAAACACAGATGCGTGTACAGCCAGCATTTGTTTTCTTTGGTCTAATGATGGCCGGGACAATCTTTTGCTGACTGCTCCTGCCTTGAGTCATCGAGGCAAATTTATGTGTCAGTAAACAGAGACACTTTTCTGACCCATGCTTGTTAATTAGAGCCTGTGCTGGACCTGCTTACTTGGCCCTTATTCTTGGGTCACACAGACTGCAGAAATGTGCCTGGGGATCAGCCTTTTTAATGAGCTGTTCAGACTAAGCACCAATTAACGTATTAGTAGCATGCTCACCATCAGCAGCCAGACGTTCTATAGCGTTAGTCATTACATTGGCAACTCCATCTGGAAGCAAAGTGTTTTTGTCAATGTGTCATATGCTGTATTTTCTAATTGAAGAAATACCTGAATGCAAAAATAATGGTTTGTGAGTATACTAACATACTGCATTGTGATGGTAATGTCTATTATACTTCTTTACAGAAATGATTATGCCATTCCAGTATCACCTCCCACCCCCTCCATCTTTAGAAACAGAATGTGCATTTTAAATAACAGAGAATCAGGTATGTTAATGAACACTGACTCCTAAATGTACTAGTTATATATGGTCTAATCCTTTCTTATATTGCTCAATTCAGAAAGTGAAGCACATTAAAGTCACAGGAATCCTTTGCAATACTCCCTCACACAAATCTAAAAATATAATTAATTTTACATCTCTTCAATGTCCTATGAAGAACTCTCTTGTCGTTCCATACAAAAGTATCACAACTAGAGATGGCGAACTCCATACAAATCCGTTTCCTGAAACTCTCCGGATATTTTTTTACAGAAAATCCACCCCACCAACTAAAATTCGTCTGTGGATTGGACACTAACAAATCCATGCAGATCAATCCAAATCCGCCGTTGGATACAATCCAGATGCATTTCTAAGTATCCGATCTGTGGATTCCACAATATGTTGGCGAGTTGTTAAAAATACACACACAGATTAATCCACAGAGAGAAAGAGAGATATCTCCCCCGCGGATTAATCCATGTCCGGATGTTTAGCAAAAAGGTCACAGATTTCATACAGCTATCTAAAATAAAATGTGCCTTTTTGAGATTGATCCACGGAAATCCGCCAACCAAAGGAACCGACTGATCCAAGGCAGATCCAAATCCGCTACCAAAAAATCGCCCATCTCTAATCAGAATCATTGACATCTTATGATTATGCTTTGAACTTTACTTACACATGATTCTGCAAAGCATTTGTACCATTTCAGAATCCATATTTACTTGGATGCATCAATACTCTATGATTAAGGTAGATATTTTGGGACTGTCTTACTAAGCTGTTTGAAACACATGGCCATTACAGTATTTTGAAATACTTATAAGTTAGAGGTTACTTCTATGTTCAACTAGTGTGTGAAAAGAATTGGGACCGTGTTGGAAACTTAAAGATGTGTTAAACATTGTACAGGCCATATTTACCTCACTGCTTATTCAAGTGAATGAACCATAAGGAAGGTGTCTTCTGGCACTGGAAGGTGTTAATAGAGTACAGTAGTACTGTACCACTAGTACAGTAAAATGTAAAAGCACCTTATTAAACTAACGCCATTATTGAAGTGACTGTAGCGCACCTTCTCAGATCACTGTAAAATGTGTGGTTATAAGTACAAACCATGAGCTCTATGTATCAATGTAAAAAAGTGCAATTACAGAGCAAGAAGTTGCACCATATGTATAAAAAAAATCCTATTGTTTTCAATTGGACTTATTTTCTTTGATCTACCTATATCGTGCATCTTTTCTCCCAAGAATAGCACCACCTTTGTCTTACACATATACCAAGACCTATGCCAAACTAGGGGTACTTTACAGGAACAAATCCTCCCTAAGTCTCCTGGTCAGAAAGCGTATCGCACAGCAGATGCTAATGCCAATTATTAACTATGGAGACATAGTATATGGCATCGGCACCTCAAACCCACCTTAGCAAATTTGACACCCTTTACAACTCAATTTGTCGTTTTGTTCTCCAATGCAACTACAACACACATCACAGCGAAATGCTCAAAGAACTAGATTGGTAATCACTAGAGTCTAGGTGCAAAGTTCACCTTTCCTGTCTTGCCTTTAAATTCTTTATGGGCAAGCTACCCAGCTATCTGAACAAGCTCCTCACCCCTACCACATGCAGCACCTATCACCTGAGATCAGACTGCAAAAGACTGTTCATGGTCCCAAGGCTCAACAAAGTATCCGGCCGTTCCTCCTTCTCTTACCGTGCACCCCAAAACTGGAACAACCTACCAGAGACTCCCACATCCACCACCAGTTTAAGTTCTTTCAAATCTAAGGCTGTCTCACATTTTAATCTGGTCTGTAACTGTTTCATTCGCCCATAATATATATTTTCTTTAACTGTGCATGCAATGTCTTGTATATAATGTATACCCTGTTCATTTATGTAACTGTATTTGTAACCATGTATTATTTTTCCTAACTCTGTGCCCAGGACACACTTGAAAACGAGAGGTAACTCTCAATGTATTACTTCCTGGTAAAATATTTTATAAATAAATAAATATGGGCCAATATGTGGACTGTAAATAAAGTTTCCTATCCATTTTGCAGTGCCTGGTCTCTTTATGCTATAATCACATAATAAACTCAATATAGATACTGTGCCATTGTCTTTTATAGGTGGACATTAATGGACAGAGTTTATAATATTGTATGAACTCTTTGCAGGTCAATTATAGGGTTGTGCTAAGGCATTGAACAATATTTATGTTAATGAGCAAGACTACTTTCCCTACTACTTCTTAGCTTACTGCATGTCTCAGCCTTCCCTTAAGGCAGTGGTTTCAATACCTTTTTTGGGGTATAACCGAGCAATACTGTGTTTATATGTACACTAGGGGCATTCTCATGTTTGTTAGTCCCGTAATTATTCGTTAAATCTGTTTTGGGTTACCATGAGGGGAGGTGTGAAAACCACTGCCCTAAGAGTTGAGGGGTTCTAAATTATAGGATGTCAGCATATGTGTTTGTTTATCTAGTAAAGAAAGGCATTTAATGGGTAAAGCTATATAAAGGAGATGCATACCATGTCTTGATTTGTATCAAAAGCTACACATTCCGCTTACATTATGTTTACTGTAGGACCCTCACCTTAAAAAGGAACATACTGCAATACAGTGGTTAATTGACCACTTTCATACTCTTATTTTTTCCATTTTGGTGCTAAACCATAGGACACTACACAGCCATTGGTTCTTGCCAGAAATTACTGTTGCTGACCTTTAATACAAGCCCTGCTGCAGTTTAAATCCATACACTCACCAAAAACACTGTTCAGGGAAGATTCTCAGCTTGGCTATTATAGTGGATTAAAGTCTTGGCAAAGATCTATGCATTATGTAATCTATGTTATTGTAATGATGATTCCCCCCCACCTTCAATCATAGATACAGGCCCTTATAGTATGTATGGTGCTTATACCTGCTGATAACAAGAGGGCTGAGTCGTCCGCGATGACTTGGGGACCCCGGAACTGGCTTCTGGGGTTCATACCCCACATAATACTTAGCAGTGCAGCGCCTCCATCTGCCGTAGGCTCCAGGGAAATGGATATGATCTCCCACGGTAGAACTTGTACCTCTCCCCCCAGTTAGATCACACACCAGGCCGGTGGTATATTGCAAACAGGAACGGTTTATTACTACACACTTTGCAGTAACACACAGCTACTCAGCAGTCTTTTGCCAGATAGAGTCTCCTTAGATCAGCTCTCACTGGAGATGGTCCCTGGACCGTCTCTACAGGCCAAGGGCACCCACAGCCTTCCTCGCTCCTAGCATCAATACCTCCCTAGCGGCGGCAGAGGTTTAGTCCACACTCACTCCTCCCCGCAGGGAAGAGCACATGGGTAGGCCCCAATCTCAGGCTTCCAGTCGTCTGACCTGCCTTCCTCAGAGGGAAGGAAAAACCTCCAAATTTAGGGCGGTCCTGCCCTTAAGTACAGCCATAAGGCTACAACAGGATGTATCACCCGCTGCTGTCACTCAAATGCAGCACCAAAGGTGAAGGGGAAAACCCCGTACCAACTACTGGCAATCCTGTAAATATGAGGGTTTACTGCCAGCCCATTGGGTGGAATAGTAGCAAGGGGTTACCCCACTAAACTATATTTACTTGTACATTAAAGTATACAGTATGTTTTAGACAAAAGGGATTGAAGTTCTAGTTACATGAATAATAGCTTTCACAGTATCTCTAATGTTGTACAGTACTGTACATCTTACTTTTCCCCAAACCTTTCTTTACCATTAGTTTCACAATTTGAGATATATATATACAGTAAGGATGGGCAGATTCATAGGTCCGAAATCTGAACTTCATGAAGTCCATCCGGATATCCAAAAGGCTTGTTTTTTATTTATTTTTTATTTTTTTATTCATGAACAAAGAACTCCTGAACTATGCATAATAGTTTAAAAAGGTTTGGCCAAATTGTGAGAAAAAAAATCCACTTATTTTGAGTTTTTGTCATTATTTTTTACAAATCCAAAAACATAAATATTGTTTTCTGGCAAAACCAAAACCCATTAAGTTAATGCAGGATTTAACACTACAACCTTAACTTAGGTGCTACTAGCACCTAACGCTGGGTCACAGCAATTTTTGGGGGCCTTGTCCAGGGTGCTGAAATACGCCACTTCGGCTTCCTACAGTACAGTATATTGCCTTAGAAATATAGCAAGTTAAACAGATAATCAACTGATGTAGGACACCACCTATGAAGTAACCCTTTAGACACCACCATGGCGATGAAGGCATGCCTTCATGTCTACTAAGGTAGCCAAAGTGTTCATTCATAGACCCTACTACTTTACTGCCCTTTTTATGGCATAACGGTACCACTGTTTGCAACTTCTAAAGAAGTTTTATTCCAAATTTCAAGTATTTTAATACTGGAATATTTTATAAACTTAGTGTCAATAACGGTTTAAACAATTACAAAATATTAGAAAGCTCTCTCACCTTGCCTCTATATCTTTGTGGTTTACACATCACTTCTGATATGTGGTTCCCTAGCTGGTCATTTATTAAAATGTAGTAGTTTTGATTAGGGCATTATAGCATAGAATCTCCCCTTGAATTAAATTGTAGTTTTTAAGTGACAATTCCCCATTTGTCACTGTAGCAGCTTAATGAATAATCCCCTTGGTTCTACATAACAATTAAATCACCCTCCTACTACAGTGGGTATAGAGATAATTTGTAGTTTATTTTTATGTCATTACCATGCGTATTCATTTTGTTCTTCAATTTACATGTTCAATCAACTACATAAATCAGGCTACAGGGATGTTTAAGGTGTCTTTTCACTAAGCATTTGTACTGCAGGAATGCCAGACACAGATAAGAAAAATATAGTGGAAGCAAACTAGTATGGTTATCAGATATTGCGCTGAGCCTTTGGTGACTGAAAGGTTGGAATTTACTTACT
The DNA here is from genome assembly GCF_040206685.1 of Ascaphus truei. Lineage (NCBI taxonomy): Eukaryota > Metazoa > Chordata > Amphibia > Anura > Ascaphidae > Ascaphus > Ascaphus truei. Next base: position 14,993,242 of record NC_134488.1, read on the forward strand.
AAAAATGAGAAGATCATAAAGCATCACACCGGTAATGCTTGAGAGGTGAGTGCTGATAATTAATAATACCTATTACTTTTCTTTTAATTTCATGAGCAGTCTATTACATAATGCAGATATATTAAAGTTGGTCTCGTGAGTGGCATATTTAATTTTGTGTCTCTGCGAGCAGCATGTGAACATAGATTCCTATTCCCAGGAAGATTTTACTTGTCAAGATTTCAAGTCTTCTGGGACTAAGGAGATTTATTGATTTTATGCATAGTACTTATGCATGAGTATGTCTATGTGTTAATTCTCTAGCTTATTCTGATGCCAAGGGACAAGAACATTATGGGTCCGATTCATAAAGCAGTGCTAAAATCAGTGCATTGGCGCAATACTTTGCAGTGATTTATCTCTCACTAAAACATGTGGGGAAAAATGGTATTCATTAAGAATGAATAAAACAAAAAGTGAATTCCTGCGCTTCTCCCTTAGGGATAGCAATCAATGGGGAATATATATATATATATATAATATATATATATATATATATATATATATATATATATATATATATATGTATGGTGAAAATATCTATAAGAAAAAAGGAGACTTTTGATCAAATAATGCCGAGCCTGCTAACCAAGTCAAGGTAAGTCTCAATAGCAGGTCCCTACGCTAAATGCATACTAGTGTTGTGAAATGAGCCCAGAATGGTTTAAAATATCAAAGCATATGCTTATATAACCTAGTGCAGTTAAAAACTGGTATAAACCAGAACAGAAACTCACATGTCTGCAAGTGAAGTGAAATAATGGGACCTTGCTTTGGGATTATATACCTAGAAGGGGAGGGGCTGGCCTGCCACAAACTGCTCAATAAGCAGTTGCAGGGGATTGGCTAAATATATTAAATTACTCCATAGTAGTGTTGCCCTCTAGGAGCGGTTGAGAATTCAGAGTATAGGTGTATATGGATATCGTTAGAGACTGTTAGAAGACCAGCTGAATATTATTAGCCCATATGAGTGTGAGATACTCTGAATTCTCAACAGTTTTATGAGAACTCACAAAGTGCGAGTTTTTTACCTACTGTTATTGTATTATTCTTTTTATTAAAACTGTGTTACACTATTTGTATGTCTTTTACCTTCCTCTCTATGTAACGCTATGTATGAGATAATACCTGGTTGTGGAATAGGTGCTGCTGGACGCTCCAGATTGTCTACACTGTTCCAGATCCCAGAGTGGATACAAGGCTCGAATTAATTCAAACGCTGTGAGTGCATATCGTACCATTTATGGGTTCAATTGTCAGAACATACTACCCTATGTTTTTCTTTCTTGTCTCCACTTGTGCCTAGGTCAATCTTTTGGAATATATATATATATATATATGTTCTTCAGTATTAGGTGATACCTTTTTTATTGGACTAACAATTTATGTCATAGGACAAGCTTTCGAGAGTTCTCCTCTCTTCTTCAGGTCATAATACTGATTTACATAGGAATCAATGCTAAAACAGTGTAGAGAAAAAAAAAAAAAATACAGATATTTACTGTAGATAAGGTCGGGTGTTAAGTGTTTGAAGCCAAGGGATAGTGTCAAAGAAAGGTGGGGAAGGGATGCTGGGGGGGGGGGAGAGAAAGTGTGGATAAGAATAGAGGCAAGCAGGATAATTACAGACAATTGAGGATTTTGATTCAATGGAATGTTTAAAAGCACCCAAGAACGGAAAACATTTGAGCTCAAAATGATAAGACTCTTTGACACCAAAACCAAGGGACTTAATGTGGACATGGGTTTTCTCACACCCTACCAAAATTGTCTGTAATTATCCTGCTTGCTTCCATTATTATCCACACTTTCTCTCCCCCCCCCCCAGCATCCCTTCCCCACCTTTCTTTGACACTATCCCTTGGCTTCAAACACTTAACACCCGACCTTATCTACAGTAAATATCTGTTTTTTTTTGTTGTTTTTTCTCTATACTGTTTTAGCATTGATTCCTATGTAAATCAGTATTGCTGACCTGAAGAAGAGAGGAGAACTCTCGAAAGCTTGTCCTATGACATAAATTGTTAGTCCAATAAAAAAGGTATCACCTAATACTGAAGAACTCATTTATTCTGCACTATCGCAACTGGACTAACACGGCTACTTTCTGCTTTATATATATATATATATATATATATATATATATATATATATATATATATATATATATATATATGCTGTGACCATGCAGCAAGCTTAAGCCTATAGGGAACCATGTTTAAAATGGTTTTGAAGCAAAAAGTGGCACTCTGTGCTCATTTGCATGTCATTTCCCAGAATCCCTTGCTGCAGTGGAAGTGCTGTGTGCTGGGTGGTAATGGTGAAAGGCGGGGTTGCAGACCTGCCTAAGACATGCAAATGAGCATACAGTTATATATATAATATATATATATATATATGTGACAAAGTTAAAGACAGCGCCCCTTACCAGATACACCAAAACTGCCGCAACGTCGATATAAATGGTAGGTAGTAGCACCAGGTGGATAAATATAGTTCAAACCAATAGTTATCAATATAAAATGAATGGCAGGGGCCGTGTGTATGCCCAATATATGCTAGTAAAAATGTTTAAAAAGAGAAAGTGTGCATAAAAATCAAAAAAAGAAAAACAAAAACAAATTTTGACCAAAAAATTGATTCAAATACTGTCAAAGTTTAGAAAAACAAAAGGATAATTGTGCAATGAATATAAAAATCTATAAATGTGTAAGGTCCAACCCAACTAAAATGTAAATATAGTTGAGGTAATACCAAATAATGGACCAAACATAGAACAATAAAAAATGAAAACAAAGGAATGAAAAAAATGATTATTCAAGCAATATTAAAAAACACAAAAAATACTTAAGTCCTCAAAATGTCCATGATAAATGAATCACAAAAGTACAGGCTGCTTCTTCTTGGGCTTACCGAACTCCCACAGCACCTATTTAGAGAAAAAAGAAAAGAAGCGCCCGATCCTTGTGTAAAATCAGATAACAATTTTAATACATCACGGACAAGACAAATGCACACTTACAATTTGTCTGATAAAATCAAGCATATTATGGGACCAGCCCATGCACCAACAGAAAACTCCACGATCACCTCCGTGCGTACTGCAATCCTTCAGAATGCTGGATCTTGTGTCTGCTTCTGCCGTTGTCCCAGAGGACAGGGATCCCCTGATGAAATCCGCAAGGACGGAAGAAACGCGTAGGGATATGTGGCAGTGAAACCTACGGTGGTCGAGCAGCTCCCAGCTACCAACGTGAAGACGTGGTGACGTGTGCCAAGTCCTTTCCGGGTCCCAGTGCTCCACGAGAGAGGTGAACGGCGGCTGCAGGTTACAACTAAGCAGTCGAAAAGGCAATTAGATCCCCTTACCCTCTGGGACAACGGCAGAAGCAGACACAAGATCCAGCATTCTGAAGGATTGCAGTACGCACGGAGGTGATCGTGGAGTCTTCTGTTGGTGCATGGGCTGGTCCCATAATATGCTTGATTTTATCAGACAAATTGTAAGTGTGCATTTGTCTTGTCCGTGATGTATTAAAATTGTTATCTGATTTTACACAAGGATCGGGCGCTTCTTTTCTTTTTTCTATATATATATATATATATATATATATATATATCTGTGGGATTGCTACTTTAATCTAATCAGACGAGTGCAGATCTTGATTTATGATATAAATGAGAAAATCATCAGAATTAAAGAACCATACGTCTGTGATCTGTGTCATAAAGCTGTCCTCTCCCCAATGTCACACATACAAAATCTAGGTGTCACGACTTACAAGGTTCATATTTTCTACTTTCATTTCAATGCAAAGACATCAATAAATGCAGCAATTCAATTTCATGGTGAGACTGGGTTCATAACCTTCAAATGATTACAGTGTCAGAAGCAGAGTCACAGAATATGTACCGGGCCAGGCAAGCTATTATTACCATGGCAGCATGGCCATCCAGAATTAAGAGTTTTATTCAACATGGCAGCATAAGGAAAGAAATAGACATTCAATTTGCTCCAAAACTGATCTGCACAAATTTTCTGTTTCAGTCACATCAGATACATGTGCATGATATGAATAACTGGTATTCACATCAAGATTTTCTGCTAATCATTTAAAATATTTTCTTGAGTGATTGTCTCTTTTTTATCCTATATGTTTGTTTCTGTTTGTCTTTAATTAATACAAGGTTCATTTCCATGTATGCTATTAATAGAATATTTCCATAAGTGAAGCCAGTTAAGTATCAGATTTCCTGAAAAAATTAAATAGAAAATTATTTTGACAATGTTATATTGTATAGGGCAATACATGAGGGAAATTAAATGCAAATGAGCACACCGTGCCGCCTTTTGCCTGCAATCCAAATGGAGATATACACATACTGTCTTATATAAAGTATATATATGTATGTATGTACTGTATGTCTTTATTTATATAGTGCATTTTATGTACATAGCGCTTCACAGCAGTAATGCACATGACAATCATATAGATAACACATAATATAAATAACACATAAAGGGGAGAAGTGCTTCAGACATAACAGTAACATTTTGGAAAGGGAGTCCCTGCTCCAAAGAGCTTACAATCTAATTGGTTGGTAGGAAGGACGCACAGAGCCAGTAGGAGGCTGTTCTGGTAAGTGTGTCTGCAAAGGGCCAGGGTTTATGTATACTTTGTAAAACTATCACTCATAGAGCTACTCATATGCTTCCTTAAGCAGATGTGTTTTGAGTTGGATCTTAAAGGTTGATAGAGATGGTGCTTGTCAGAAATTGAGAAGAAGGGCTTTCCAGAGGTGTTTGTGTGTATGTATATATGTATATATATATATATATATATTTTTTTTTTATGTGATATATATATATATATGTATGTATATATACACAGCTCAACCCCCTTATAACGCTGTGCTTGGGTTCAAGAGAATCACATCGCGTTATATGAGGATCGCATTAGAAATAATGTACAATTGTATGCATTGTACAATAATGTATTTAAGATACCAATAATCGTGTTGTAAAGTATTCATAAATACGAAAATTGGGAGCCACGCTTACATCACGTTTTAAGCGGATTTGTGTTGTAACGAATCGCGTTATAACGGGGTTGAGCTGTATCTATACTATAATTCTAAGTTTGATTCCGTCTGTCTGTTTGTTTGTATGTCAGAAGCATCTAAATCTCAGAAACGGCACCACGTAGCACAACTAAACTTTCACTGTACATTCTGCTGCGGATTTGTAGGTCAACGCAACTATTTTGAGCTTCCAATGTGACTCACCTCCCAAATTAAGAACATTCTAAGTTTCCCTCGGCTGTCCAGCAATAATGTTAGAGCAGGAGCAGGGGGCTGGGGGGAGTGGCTACTAAGGGAGGGGAGGGGGCGTGTCCTTGCCTGGATCGGAGCTGTGTGTGTGTCTCTGTGTCTGTGTGTCTTGTGAGATGTGCGGGGGAGATATGCGAGCGGGGGGAGGGGGGGTCGATGTGCCAGCGGGGGGGAGATGTGCCAGCTGGGGGGAGGGGGGAGATGTGGCAGCTGGGGGGGATGGGGGGATATGTGCCATTGGGGGGGGGGGATATGTACCAACAGGGGTAGATGTGCCACCGGGGGAGGGAGATGTGTCAGCGGGGGTAGGGGAGGGAGGTGATGTGCCAGCAGGGGGTGAGAGGGAGATGTGCCAGCGGGGGGGGGGGGGCAGGGATATGTTCTAGCAGTGGGGGGAGACACACAGAGACAGACACACGCAGACAAATCTCATCCCGCACTACATCCAGCAGTGGGGGGGCGAGAGGGGGCAATGTGCCGCCAGCGGTGGGGAGGGGGACACACGTATTCAATATTACATTCCCCGGGCGAAGCCGGGTACAAAAGCTAGTATATATATATATAGTACATATGTAGATTTCGTTGATCTGGCTAGATCATATAGAAGCTTGCCTCCCCTACAGTGACTGGAACACCTTTCTGGACTTGTTTTCATCCATTTCATTGGACTGATTTGTTCTATTTTTCACTGGACACTGTTTCATTGATATATATATTCACATTTATTTTTATTTTTTTCCTTTTTGTGTTTTTTTTTTATATATATAATTTATTTTTGTTATATATATATTATCAAATTTATTTTCAAAGTTTATTTTACACCATTATACCATTTGTATAACACAATTGTCATTGCACCATTTTAGAACACACCAACACCCACACACTGATAGCGCTACTCTTTTCTCTCATATATATATGTAGAGGTATCAGTACCGTGTTAGCCGAGCTTCAATAATCCAAAAATAAATAGATGATACCGTTCTGTGGCTAACAAAATGCTTTTATTTGTGCGAGCTTTCAAGATACACTAATCTCTTCTTCCGGCAATGTTACAATGAATGATGCAAGCAAAGGGTATCATATATATATATATATATATATATATATATATATATATATATATATATATATATATATATATATATATATATATATATATATACATGTAGTAACCAGGGGATCCTGAGGACAAAAGACAGCACACCGCAATGATGATTCAAAAAAGTGTGTGTCATTTGTCATCAGGATCCCCCTGGTTACTACATGTCTATATGTTACATATGGGACAAGCATCTGCCTTCTAACAAAACGTGAGTGCAAATCTCCATACCAATGACTATATATATATATATATATATATATATATATATATATATATATATATATATATATACATATATATATATATATACATACATATATATATATATACATACATATATATATATATATCTCGCTGATTGTAGCGGCACTCCACTAAAAATGGTGTACTACCCGGGTGCTTTAGCTGCCCAGAAATTGTGTATAATAGAAAGTAATAACAGGCACACCATGTATGCTCTCCAATGAGTTTTGGAGAATTCTCCTTGGAGAGCTGAAACGTTGACCTTAGAAATAAACGTTTTGCAGTATTGCATAAGTCCTTATGTACTGCTATCTTTCTATCTATCTATCTATCTATCTATCTATCTATCTATCTATCTATCTATCTATCTATCTATCTTATTGTTAGTCTGAATAAAAAAGGTATGCCTAATACTAAAGTTTGTATATATATATTGTGACAAACGCCCCTCTTTTGTAGTGCTGACGTCTGTCTGGGTTCTTCCCGACACAGTCTTCTAGGGTTAATTATACAACAAACAGGATCATGCAAAGTATTATGCTGCTTAACTCAGGCTTCTGCCTGCTTTATTTTCATCCAAGTAAGGTACTGCAGCTTTAACATGTGAAGGTTAGAGGTACTCAGATACTTTCATTCAGCAGTTCACATATTTCAGTGTTACAATATTTCCCACACTGTTATTTCAAGAAATAAAACCAAAATCATATAAGCAAAATCCTATCCCTTTCAGGGATCTAACTACACATCAGAATTAGTCTCTCTAACAGCTGCTGGCCAACTAAACTGGTTCCCCAGCTTAAAACAATGCTCTTTCATTTAGGGACACAAGATACAGCACAGTCTTTTAGCAACAGCAGTAACCATTTGTTTTGTCTTATCTGTTCGTGGAGTCCAGGCAAATCCTCTGGTACTGTGATACGTGGAGGGGCCGTCAACCCCGATACTGGATACAGGGGAGCAGCGATACCCCCAGCCTCCAGGCTCCAAGGAGAGAGAGTGAAATGCAAAACCTCTCTGCTCTAAATACCTGTGCATGTGATTAGAAGAGCAGGTGAGGGAGAACTAGAGCCATTGTAATCTGTGGTCTGGATTTTCCATCCAGCTGCCTGAGTTAATGTGAAGCTGTGGAACGGATCATTTTTAACTATTCCTGCACTTTCTGCTCTAAAACGGGGCAGAAAGCTGCCTAACATCTTTGGACTATGTCACATATCCCCCTCCCCAGCTCACACCTACTGGGGTGAGCGGCCATGGACCTCACTGGGGTGAGCGTCCTACCTGAAATACTTGAGCTAACTCCTCAGTACAACATTAAGTATTCACATGATACGAATATGAACTTTTTCCATGGCAATTATGGACAATAGGTTTCGTCATAAGAGACTATACTTGGCAAACATATTTTGTTGCTCTCTATTAGGGAACTATTTTGAAAAATAAGTGTCTAGCACACATTCTTACAACCCAGGATATGCTAAATATATTCACAAAACCAAACAATTTCTATTATCTCCCTGGGTTTTTCTACTGTAGAATATGAACCTCATTATATATTTACCAACCGAAAGGGCCATCAACCCTGTATATTAATTTGTAGTTTAGCTACATTTTCAACACAGAGAACCAATATAACACTGTAACATTGACAAAATGCTTATTCTAGAGGCCTAATATACCTTAAATACAATAGCTTATTTGCATAGTTAAGTGTCCGTGACATAGTCCACACGTGTAATAACAAAAAAAATATCGGTCAATTCCCCAAACACATTTTTTTTTTTTCTTTGACTTCCAGTCCATTACATTTCCTGACTTTATTTCATAGGCCGCTGCAAACTGCAAATGACTGGACTGTTTCTTTAGCTTCTGACGGAACTCTGGGGCCGGATAGTCTTTGTCTTTATATTGTGGCCCAGAGTGGCGAGATCCGGAAAAATTCAAGGCCAGCGTTGACCTTCGTCGCTTTTGATTTGCGACCTTTGAACCTTTATGGTACTTAGAAGATGAAGCACTGATTACCAAGAGCACCTTCACCTTGATGGGGCTCTCACTAACTCCGGCTGTACCCTGTGGTATTTTACCTTTGCAGCCGGCAGGCATGTAGTCTTGGACCTCTCTTTCCTGAGGTCTACATTTATTCAGGCGGAAGTACCGCTGGATAACCAGTGACGCATTTCTCAGGGTTTGATAGCGAATCCTGTTCTGTGTCATCCTAGTCAGAGACTGGATTTTTATAGTTGCTCCTTTCATAATGAGGAACCTGTTTCGTACCATGCGGGCACGGTAGAATGATTGAAGAACACAGGCTGCTTTATTCCGGTGATTGAACCGACGAATTTTCATCCCTCTGTAGGCAGCCTGTAGGATGATAGTCGCGGCGCGTTTACACCGATAATTTTCTCTTTCCCTTCTTCCTTGGACAAGAGCTTTGCAGTGCTTCTGAATTATTCTAATGCTTTTCTCCTTTTTCAAAATGTTAAGTTCCTCCACGAGAGAATTCTGTTTTGTGCATACGTCGCAATTCTGTTCTCAGAGCGTCCATTTCTTCCTGGTGCTGGCTCTGAGTGTGCATCAGTGCTTCCTGCACTTCTAATTTTTCCTGAGTCAACTGTTTCTTTACTTTTTCTGCTTGGTCAGTCAAATCTGAATTTTCCAATTTCAGAGTCTCATTTTCTTGCTTTACAGTCTCTAACTCACTTAGGGCATTCTCATGGGTTTGCTTCAACATTCCCAGCTCTGTGTTCAGACCGTGGCCCTCCAGGCGTAAGTGTTGCACCTCTGTGCTGAGCGCATGAACCTCTTGTAGAGCCTTCCCGTATTTCTGTTTTAGGATAGCAATCAATTTGTCAGACTTAATCTGTTTTTCATCCATGGTGGCAATTACGGTGTTGGCCTTTTCCAGACTAGTCGTCACCTCTTCCAGCTCACTCCGTAAGAGAGACTCTGTTTTCTTCAAAGCCTCGTGCTCTTGTAAAGCTGGGAGTATACACCTCTGTAACTCGGCGTTCGCTTCTCGCTCCTTGTTCCAACATTCTCGCACCTTATTGTTAGATTCTTTCTCCTTCTTCCAACATTCTCGCTCCTTCATCAATCCCTGCCGCAGGACTTCATAATCATGGCGGGCAGTTTGGAGTGCAGAAACCAAAGCCTCTTTATCCTGGTTCAAGGATTCAGCTTCCCTTTGCTCCTCCTTTTCCTTTGCCACTGTTCCCGTGACAATTCTGCTGGTCACTCCGGTATGCAGCACATCTTGGCGCCTTTCTGACGCATGTCCTGACAGCGCAGGTTCAAGTGGCTCGGTCACTTCCCCTGTGACTTGAGGAACAGTTTTCTTTTTCTTCTTTCTTTTTGCTTTATTAGCTCCAGAGATATCAGTGGTACTGGGCACAAGCTCACTGGTATCAGCTTCCACATCTTGCTTGCACTCATAGGGCGTTGCTTGTTTTTGCAGCTGTTTGTCTTTGAAAATGTTTGGGCACACATCTTCCATGTGACCTACTTTATGACAGGCCCAGCATACTAAATTCATCTGTGGGTACGGCTCTCCTCCAGGGGCCACATACGAGTCGCCATCATCATCATCATCGTATGGCCTGAAGGGACACTGCTTTTCATGATTATGTACATTACAAAACAAACATTTCACGTCGGCCATTTTAGAAACCCGGCAGGGACAATCTGCTAGCTGCAATTTCACTCACTTCAGCAACTTGCATACAGCACTTGCTAGCTGCAAATTCACTCACTTCAGCAAAAGGCATTAGCTTTACAAACAGCACTGGCAAGATGCAATTTTTTTTTTTTTTCTTCAGCAAAACATTTTGGTTTTCTGTTTGGGTTCAAGTGCTATTGCATCCACACTTCGCACATTCTCTGTGTATGCTAGAAGCACAACTGATATACACAGTGGGACAGACTTCACTCATAGCATCTGTACTTTAGTTCAGCTGGGCAGCCATTTTAAACCCCCGCATTTATTTGCAAACCCACAGACTTTTTAGTGTCGACCCGCATTTTCCACCATATGTGACAAACGCCCCTCTTTTGTAGTGCTGACGTCTGTCTGGGTTCTTCCCGACACAGTCTTCTAGGGTTAATTATACAACAAACAGGATCATGCAAAGTATTATGCTGCTTAACTCAGGCTTCTGCCTGCTTTATTTTCATCCAAGTAAGGTACTGCAGCTTTAACATGTGAAGGTTAGAGGTACTCAGATACTTTCATTCAGCAGTTCACATATTTCAGTGTTACAATATTTCCCACACTGTTATTTCAAGAAATAAAACCAAAATCATATAAGCAAAATCCTATCCCTTTCAGGGATCTAACTACACATCAGAATTAGTCTCTCTAACAGCTGCTGGCCAACTAAACTGGTTCCCCAGCTTAAAACAATGCTCTTTCATTTAGGGACACAAGATACAGCACAGTCTTTTAGCAACAGCAGTAACCATTTGTTTTGTCTTATCTGTTCGTGGAGTCCAGGCAAATCCTCTGGTACTGTGATACGTGGAGGGGCCGTCAACCCCGATACTGGATGCAGGGGAGCAGCGATACCCCCAGCCTCCAGGCTCCAAGGAGAGAGAGTGAAATGCAAAACCTCTCTGCTCTAAATACCTGTGCATGTGATTAGAAGAGCAGGTGAGGGAGAACTAGAGCCATTGTAATCTGTGGTCTGGATTTTCCATCCAGCTGCCTGAGTTAATGTGAAGCTGTGGAACGGATCATTTTTAACTATTCCTGCACTTTCTGCTCTAAAACGGGGCAGAAAGCTGCCTAACATCTTTGGACTATGTCACAATATATATATATATATATATATATCTATCTGTGATGCCCACACCACGTTGCAGTCTCTTTTAGTCCCAATGCAAGGCAGGAAACACTGCAATTCTCTATATGGGGTTTATTTACAGGGATTAAATCATACACCAAAAGGCCCACCCACAACAAGTTCTATATTTGGCTCCATTCCATTTAACTGCAGTTCTTCCACTTCGGCGGGATTGTCCTAAACCCGCACCGCATGGCGCCTCATTCAGTTTTAACTCTACCGCCCTCTTTTTCCAAGATTCCTTCTCAAGAGTCTTCTTCTTATTAGGAACCTCCTGCTGGGCAGAAGTAGAGTCCATCGTAGGAACACGCTCAGTTTTCAGAGTCTTGAGTGCCTCGCCCAGGTCACGCTTTTGTTTCTTTGCCATCTTGCGGCCAGCACACTTAGACTCCATGTCCTTCCCCAGATCTTGAAGCTGTCCTTCTGCATTTCCTTTTCCACTCAGGGCAGCTGCTAGTTCAGCTTCGTTGGCATTGTGTCACGATCCCACATCTGCCAGCAGATTCAGAGCAAAATTTAAATCTGTTTCCTTTTTTCCATTTCTGGCCTGCAGCAAGTTTAGTGCGTGAGCTATAAACTGCTTGTAGCAATGGAGGGTGGCTGGCCCGGTAATAAAGGGGTTACACCCCAGCTGGCCACCCCTACCATCGTGTGGGAGGTGAGGGGTTAACTGTAATAATGTTTATTTGTGTTTTCATGCCCCTGCCTCAGTGCAAAATGTGTTTAACCCTGGTTACATGTATTTCTCCCCTTACAGTGTATGCACCAAACACATACACTGGGATCAGGTCGGAAGGGAAAGGGTGAATCGTATTTACATGTTTATGGCCCTTTGTTCCCCTTCCCGCCTTTTTAATCCCTGTTTGCAGCCGTCCCATAGGTTGCCATTGGAGCTCCATGCAAGTCTATGGAGATTTCAAGGGTTTTGGTTCTGATATCAAAGAAGACCAGCAGATGGCGCCCGACAGGATAAGCGGAATTTCTCCATTGAAGTGAATGGCATAATGCCTTTCAATGGGGATTCCTCTAGTCCGCGCTCCAAGAATGAGTTGGCTGCCAACCAAACCGCAATCTCCGAAAGCGAAAGAATTTCAATAAAAGAGCTTTTGATCGCTAAATTGGCGTGGGAACTTGGTCACGGCCAAGTTCATTCATATTAAAATCGTAACTCCGGTCCTTCGGCAGGTAGCAGTACAATTCTTATAGCCCCTAGCTCAGAGGAACCTCCTTACTAGACCCCAACAGTGTCCGACGGGTAATGGACACGGGAAAGGGTCGCAGCCGCCACGAGGGTCGCCCCATTGACCTCAATGGCGGAGAAAAGTCGCTTGGTTTTAAAACATCAAGTGTGAAAATGGTAAAACGTAAAACCCATATCTCCGGTTCTGTAAGGACTAGAGGGCTGGGATTTGGCCACCATGTAGTCACTGCTCTGGCATGATTGCAATTTCCAGCCCTCTCCGATCAACCGAACGGAGTATGGGTAACTGTTTAAAATGTGGTTCTGCCATTGACTCCAATGGCGGAGAAATGCAATATGTTTAACATATGGTGTTAAAGTGATATATTGTTATCTCCGGTTCGGTGTGTTCCAGCGAGCTGAAAATTGGCCACCATGTAGAATCCCCTCCGGCATGAGGGTATGGCAATTTGTTGCCCCCTCGGCCCAACCGAACGGAATATTTTATTGTATATAAATATTGTGAACTCACTGTATTTCATGCCTAGTGTAAAGCCCGCGAAAACTACTGGCCCATACCATATGTTAATGGTCAGGGGGTGACAGTATGTCTACACAAAGGCCACTGACAAAAAGGCTCATCCCCCCGGTTTGTATATACAGGGCGGAGAGAAAGCAGGACATGATTTTTCACATGAAGTGCTATAATTCACACCTTTAGTCAGGTTTCCCCGGCCCAGATCCCCATCTGGCAGACTTAGTGACGCCAACTTTTTTGAGTGGGGTTAGGAAAAGGGGAGCCTGACTAAGGGATTGTGTGCATGTGCCAGCTACCTGGGGGCAGGTATCAAAGTGCTTCCCACATTAGCTGGCAAAAGGTGATAGGGTAGAGATAATTGTTAACTAATACCTGAGACCCAATGTTAGGGTATAGAGCCCAAATCACATAAAAACGATGGTAAGCTCTATGCCCAGTGTTCGTCTTCATATTCCATCTGAATGATACCTGATGCCTGATGAATTGCTAATCTGAATCCTGATTACTTCATTGCCCCATTCCCACATAAGTGTATATATTCTGTGTGTTATTTGTTCAATATTGTGTGTTCACCTTCCCTGAAGGAATAAACTTTCTTAATCATATCACAGTCGCATTCAATTCAACCCAGTTATTTGGTGTATATTATAACCCTGTAAGCTATTGTGACACTGCTGTCTCTTGAAAACATCTGGCAATTCTCCTCTTACGGCCTCCATCTCTTCAATGTGGTCGCACTGAATTTGCCTCAAAATATCCTCCATCATATCGTGGAGCTCTGCAGTTTTTGTTGCTAGGATCGCCGCTGCTTCTGTTTTCCAGGCCTCTTTCTCCTTGGTGTACTGACTCGTGGGGATGGAACAGCCTCTCTGCTTCTCCAGCTCTTGCTCCAGTTTCTGGACCTTTTCCCGCTCCCTCTCATACAGAGTCACCTGGCATCTAAACTCTGCCTTCAGCGATGCTCTGGTAATGCTCAGCATGGCCTTCAGCTCCTCAGGCTGCTCTGTGGGGACACACTGGGTACTAAGACACTCCTGTAGCCCTTGTACTTTTGTCAGAAGCCTGGAAACGTTCTTCAGTAGCACTCGCCGCACCTCCTCAGCATCTGTCTGTTTCACCATGGCCTCTTGCAGACTCAGATGCATTTCTTTCAACTGGCTCTGCAGTTTTTGCTCTTCTTGGGTGTGCTGCTCCAGGGAGAAACCTTCTTTATGCAGCCTTCTTTCTGCACTCTCCAGTTCTCCCTGCACTTCAAAAACTTCTTGCGTAAATTCTCTCTTTAACTTACCAAGCTCTGCTTTGAGGGTGCAAGCCTCTTGCTGGGAAACATTTAACTTTGGGATGAAGTTTTGAACGTCTTTCTGGGATATCTCATAGTACATTTTCCAGTCAGTACTTGTTTTTTCTGATTCGTTCGGCTTACTGTATATGGCGTCGCGGTAGCCTTTGTCATCCCAAGGCTATTCAGCATTCCTGTGACGATTGCGCCAAACGCTCTGGGCTGTGGCTTATCTTCCTGAACACACGGGGTAAAACATTTCTGGAGCTTCTGCTGAAAATGGAGACTGTCCTCCCAGTAGGAGGAGTCATCATCATCGTCATCATCATCATCGTCATCATCATCATCATCATCATCCTCATCCAGCCTCAAGGGACAGTCTTTGGTGTGGTCCAGCTTTTCACACCATAAACATTTCTGGTGTGGTCCCTTTTGCGGACCACGCTGGAATACCCATTCCTGAAAGGACATTGTTTTGTTTTGCCAGGCACATTACACATAAAACACATTGTATCCTCCATTTTCTACCTTCAGGTGAATTCTTCACCTTGACCTATTAATGGCCCTATTTCCTCAATTCTTCATATCTTTCCCTGTGTATCCTGTAAGCACAACTGGTCATACACAGTGGAATAGACTTGCTTGCAGAATTTAATTTTTTTTAACTTCAGTTGGGCGGCCATTTTAAATCCCTGCATTTATTTTCAAGCCGACAGTTTCCGCTGCTCAGTGCCTTTTAGATTGCCTTCATTCTCCACCATTTGTGATGCCCCCACCATGTTGCAGTCTCTTTAAGTCCCAATGCAAGGCAGGAAACACTGCAATTCTCTATATGGGGTTTATTTACAGGTACTAAATCATACACCAACAGGCCCACCATCCCTTTAAATCAAAACAACACATAAAAATAACACCTACCCCCTTAGGGAATACTGACTACACCATAGCTTTAGCCCTCACTAACTGGATGCCAGCTAAGCTCGTTCCCACCCCAAAATAGGTAGTATTATATTTAACATAGTCTCTGTACACAGCAATAAAGGGGTTTGCTTATCTGTTAGTCCAGGTTTTGAGCAGACGTCTACGCTTCAGCGGCCTAGGGCAACTCGGCCCCACATGAGCTCAGAGAAACTCTCCTCTGTAAATGCCAAGGACCA